>NC_136499.1:195000-225000 GCF_053919585.1 Euprymna scolopes
GCACTGCAAATGTAAGCTACATTTAATGTAACTGTTTAAACAAACTATATCTCATTTGATTGGACTTTTATTCTTCTATAAGTTTACCTGTTCATATTTGACTTTTAATTGAAATATTCTAGTGTTCACGTCAATTTAAAAAATAACTTCAAATTGAGGACGCAAAAAGAAAGTCCGCACAATGGAAAATTGTTATTCAAATGTAAACTTAAGACATTAATGCAACACAAATGCAGCAGGAACACAATGAACTAGTTAATATTTAGTAGCATAGCCCTTCTGCAATTTGACAACCTGCAATCTTCTGTGAATTCCTTGAATTAGACTGTAGCAATACTCCGGAGAAAGGGCATCCCACTTTTCCTTAATTTTTGTCCAAAGTTCTTCCAAATTCAAAATTTTATCATTGCGTAGCTGTTGTTTGATGTAATGCCATACGTTTTCGATAGAATTGAGGTCTGGAGATTGTGCAGACAAATTCAAACACGGAATATCATGCTTTTCCAGGTACCTCTTGACATTGCCAGCTGTGTGAATAGGAGCATTATCCTACATGAAGATGAGATTATCATCCAAATTCCGACCAAAGCAGGGTAGAAAATGTTCAGTCAATATATTAATATACTTGGTCGAATTAATTCGACTTGCAAGCGAACTATAGGCCCTGGACCATTGGTACTAATAATGCCCCACACCAAAACTGAACCTCCACCACCTTTCAGCCTTGAAACTGAGCACATAGGATTAAATTCTTCGTCTTTCCTCCGACGGACGTACTGCCTACCATCACTGCCTAGCCTATTGAACTTGTTTCGTCGCTAAAAAGCACTTGTAACCCATATAAAGAGTCATGATCTTCATTGCATCTGATGAAGTCCAGACGGCGCTTTCTGCTCTTTACAGAAATCATTGGCTTGCGTCTTGCAACATATCCTCTCAAATTAAATTCTTTTAATCTGTTCTTGACAGTAGAAAGAGAGCATTTTAAACAAAATTGCACTGTTGTTGGATTTGGGAAGCCGTTTCAAATCTGTTTCTTAGGCTGCGGATCTTGATAGCATCGTCTTTCCTGTTAGAAGTAACTCTAGTACGACCAGATTTAGGGGCATCACGAACACTGTCGGTGTTTTGGTGCTTTTGCACAGTCTTTCGTGCCGTTTTCTCATCACATTTCAACCTGCGGCCGATTTCTCGATTGGATAAACCAGAAATGTGGAGATTAATGAGCTCCTGACGATCACTAAGAGGAAGTCGAGGCATATGAACTAAATGTTACGTTGTATAACCTGGAACAACAACAATTACGATTAGAGATGCTTTGTTGCCTGTTGGTGGATATTTTAAACTGATTTAGGGACGATAATTTCAGCTGGTTTTAAGTGAATTTGTTGCTGTGGACTTTCTTTTGGCCTCCTCAATTTGAAGTTATTTTTTTTTAAATTGACGTGAACACTAGAACATTTCAATTAAAAGTCAATGGCCGCCCTAAATCTGAAACATACTAGTGTGTATAGATTCAATCAGTAGGGGAATGTGAATTTGACGTATCTATGCTAAAAGGGGTTTCAGATTTAATCGGAGTTATTCAATTATAAAAATATTTTAACTTGACTATAATTTTTATGCAGTCAGAAAATGTACAACTTACGTTGCTCTCTTGTATATCACCGACCCACCACTACCATCTCTACATACATTAGTGAAGAGATTAAGAGATAAGGAAAAAAGGGAAAAGACGCAAGGGAGAAAAGAAGAAAAAACAAAGACGAAAAGAACGGGAAAGAACAAGAATGAAAAAGGGAAACTATAACTAATTTATTGATGGTAATTCTAAGGCACGTTTTTTCCTTCCTACTCCATCCGCGTCCATTCCTCCACCCTCACTTTCAGTTCTCGTCATAGCTTTTTTTACTTATTTACTACGCGAAGCTTTGAAAGTTGTATAACTACACTACTACTACTACTACTACTACTACTACTACTACTAATAATAATAATAATAATAATAATAACAACAATACTACTACTACTAATAATAATAAAATCTCAAAATGTATATAACCAATTTTTATTCGTGCTTAGATTAACTTTAATTGTGATAATGATAATTAAATATTGAAAGTAATGAGGGATAAACAGGTTAGTGACTGTGATATTTATGATAATTGATAATGATAATCTTTAATAATAGATATATTGATTAATAATGTTAACTGTTATATCGGCCTTCCTTGAACAGAGGAATTTGCACCGATTAGTACTATAAATAGCGCTAGTAATTCCAACACCGGTGAGAGAGATGCGATTGCACTTCAACTGCTAGCCAAGTGCCTAGCAGATATACACGCTTTTCTATCTTTGTACATTATTGTTAATACCCTTGTTCCTTAACTGAACCTCGACTTGATTGTTCTTATTTTCAGTGTTGTTCCACGACACAGCAGATTGGCGACAAGGAATCGAAACGAACATCACTGCAGAGAATCACCAAAAGTGATTGAAATAAAGATTCGTAAAATCTTTACGGTAGAACACCTTCGTCATTTCAACAGATATTTGGATACGCAAGGATTAACAGCGAATTAATTACTACAATAGTAATTTGGCGACAGGAAAGAACTTGCTATCAAAATGTACAGCGAAAAACGCGAATGTTGTCAATTATTTAATAATTGAAAACACTTACCAAGTGTTTTAGAAAGGGGAAAAGGGTTCATTTTTTCTTCACCAGAAGCCGTTTTTCCTACGGTAAGAATTTTCTTCTGCAAAGTTAAATGTCCAAAACCAACTAGAAAATACCGTGGAAGCTTATCGTTATTTCGATAACATCTGGGATTTGAAAAAAAAACAAAAAATAAAAAAAACACGCTCGACTTTGTCAAGAGAAAAAGAGACAGACCGTGAAAAATAATTATTCGCGTACGTCATTTGTGCTTAGCAAACACGTAAAGAATCAATTCAGTTTTTTTAGCAAAAGGCAAAGAGGAAAAAATAACCCAAATAACTCGAAGTTTCCCATACGAATTCGTCGGATATTTAAAGCGACGGATTTTATTTTTGCTACGTAAAAACGCGTGCAAATAAAAAAAAATGTTAAACAAATGTTATTTCGCTGGATTGTTTATAGTAAGACTAGAAATATAGCGTTCAACAAATTAAGTTACAAAAGGACTGCTAAACTGTTGTTCTACAAACAAAAGAATTGGGAAAGAAAACTTGATTGATTTTTATTTGACGAAGGAATATTTCTTTAATACAAGCGTAAATTGTAAACTGAATTCGTATCATTTAAAAAAATTCACTGTTGAAATTGTTCCAATTCTAGGCAGAGCAAAATCTCGCGTTGCAAAAGCAGCAAATTCAACAAGTAGAAAGAGAAGAGAGATTTAAACAGGCATTTGAAGAAAAAATGCTTCAACAACAGAATCGCTTCGAGGAAATATTGATGAAAACACAGGAGGAACAAAGAAAAATTCTGGAGGCGACACAGTTAACGATAATCGTAACGCATTTTCTCAAACAGCTGTGTGGGCCGCTATTGAACATTTCAATTATAATCCAGAAGACGATGTCACCTTCATCCAGTACTATATACGATATGAGGATATTTTTATATCGGATTGTAGTACCTGGTCAGAGGCGAAAAAAGTTAGGCTTTTGCTAAGGAAATTGGGAACAGCCGAGCATACAAAGTTCGTGAATTTTATTCTCCCAAAAAATACCAGTGAGTTGAGCTTCCAAGAAACAGTTACGGTACTTACAGAACTGTTTTCTGCAAAAACGTCTCTTTTCCATAGCCGATATAAATGTATGAATGTTACTAGAAGAGAGGAAGACGACTACACTACTTATGCAAGTATAGTGAACAAGCATTGCGACGATTTTAAATTGGAGGAATTATCAGCAGATAATTTTACATGTTTAATATTTGTGCAAGGGCTGGTCTTAAATAAAGACGCTGAAATCAGGCATCGTGTTTTAAATAAACTCTAAAACAAACCGAATTTAAAACTACAAAACTTAGCGGAAGAATATGAACGGTTTATTGCGTCGAAACAAAGTTTCCGTGACACAGAGGAAAGCGGAGTGTCGCATATTCAAAAGATCCATCAAAAGAAAAATTTGACTCCAAAAATAGCCAGAGAAAGAAACAGGGAAAAGATCCACCTGGACCATGTTGGAAGTATGGAAATAAACATTGGTACAATGAGTGTCCCTACAAATTCAAACAATGTGACAACTGCCACCAGAAAGGGCATAAAGCATCGCATTGTAGAAAAGAATCTGGTAGAAAGACATCTATTAAACTTACGAAAATTGAACCTGAGGAACAAAATATCCGGAAATATGTACAGGTCAAAATGTTTAAAAAGAAAGTAAGGTTACAACTTGATAATGGGTCTGACATTTCCATTATTAGTGTACAGACATGGAAGAGACTTGGGATTAAATCACATAAAACAGCGAGAAGCGTCAGTGGCGAAAAAATTACCTTCGAAGGAGAATTATTGACGAATATTTTTTTCCAGAACAGGGCCGAAAAAGCAAGAATTTTTGTCATGCGAAAATCAAAAAACCTCTTTGCAACTGATCTGTTCGAAAAGTTTAGACTATGGGATCTGCCTTTAATCTCATTTTGCCAAAAGGTTGAGGATTCGAATGTGGAGGCAGAAAAACTTAATAGGAAGTTAAAAGAGAATTTCCCAGACGTATTTTCAAGCGGTTTGGGAAGGTGTACCTAAGTGGTAGCAAAATTTGACGTAAAAGTAAATGAATAGCCAGTGTTCAGAACGAAAATAAATGTTCCATACGCCGCTATGGAACAGATAGACGGTGAATTAGAAAGACTCGAAAACATGTGTGTCATCGGAAAAATTGATCACAATGAGTGGGTCGCCGACGGATAAGCCAATCCAACAGTTTTTACAAGTCTACAGAGTCACTTCGAATGCAAACATCGAAATGTCGAAGACGCCTTTTGAGGTTATGTTCGGACGCAAGGTTAGATCGATTTTTCACAAGATGTTACCAAATCAGGATAGGTCAAACTTAAAAAAAAACGATAACAAAAAACGGTATAAAGTTGATGAAAAAGTCTTCTACACGATTCACAAAAATAATAAGACTTTCTGGGAGTCCGGCATTGTTGAGAATCAAATAGGCAACATGTTCTACATGATTAAGGGACCAGACTTCGTGCACAAACGTCACACTAACCAAATTTGGAAAAGATACTAGAACAGTGAGGTGACTAGATCGCCCGAGAAGGACATCATGGACACAGTGCCCATACCAGAGACACAGTGCCCATACCAGAGACAACTCCGGAGAACAGAAGATCAAACAGAAAACGGAAATCAACAGAATTGATTAGGGTGAAGCCAAAACAAAAACGTTATTAATCTCAGACGGGATATTTTCAAAGGGGGGTGTTATACCGGCCTTCCTTGAACAGAGGAATTTACACCGATTAGCACCATAAATAGGGCTAGTAATTCCAACATCAGTGAGAGATGCGACTGCACTTCAACTGCTAGCCGAGTGCCCAGCAGATATACACGCTTTCCTATCTTTTTTTTTTTTTTTTTTTTTTTTTTTACACAGTGATCACCACTTATCAAGGCCCGGAAGCCACTCAGGGATAAGGGTTATTGCAAGTACATTACGTTAGTGAGGAGATTTGCTGAAATGTTTACTTAAGGGGGCGGTTCTTTGTACATTATTGTTAATACACTTGTTCCTTAACCGAACCTCGACTTGATTGTTCTTATTTTCACTATTGTTCCACGGCACAACATTAACAATATTGGAAATAAAGTGTTTAAAGTAAATTTTTAAAATCAAAATGTAAAGAATAATGGATTACAACAAATAGAAGATAAAATGTAAACGGCAAAAGATAAAATAAGTCAAGATATAAAATAAGTCTAGATAATTGATCTGAAGGTAATCACACATACACATATATGTAAAGGTATACATATATACGTGCATATATATATATATATAATATATATATATATATATATACATATATGTTTTTATTAATTTGGAGTAGATTCAATAAAAATATTTCAGAGTTAGTCTTTAAGTCCATGTTATATAACGGTGCATATTTTTTACTGTTTAAATTTATAATGTACTTGGTGGTTGTGAGAGGTTGGAACTAGTCAGAGTTTTGAGTTAGCGATTTAAAAGTTATGGTTAAGAGTGCTTTAATATAGAAGAGAAAAATATTGATTTTAATTAGAATAAAAGTTAACATTAAAGTTTAAGTTTAGGCTTATTATTAATTCCGTTTTATTTGCTTGGGTTAAGTTGTGTTAAAGGTGATACCATTCTATAGTATAAGAGTTACATACAGATACTCTAAATTTTATCGAATCTTTCTATTAAGAATAAACATCATTAATAAGTTTAAGGGATACTTGATATGGGATATAGCATACATGCATATTCCAAGTGCCAAAATTTCAGTGAATGAATTGAGGTAAATAGATAAATATTTGGAGTATGTAGAGAAATTGCTTGGAAGTATATATATTGCCGATCCAATGCCCTTGCGTTACTCAGGAAAATATATGAAATAACTATAGATATTGTCGTCCACATACAGACTATTTTACTATATCACAATTCTCCAGTGTAGTTAGAAAGGCAAGGACTTCTAGACGCAATCGAATATAGCTTTCGCGATAGTTGAAGTTTCTAACTGTTAAGTAGTCGTTAACAGCTACCTGGAAGTGAATATTATTCTTTAAATAAATAGCTAAATATTCAATAAATATATATATGCAGGTATATGCACATAATTCCAGCAAAAACCTAAGAATCAGCCGTGGTTCTCTCCAAAATGTGCTGCTGTCATGGCGCACAGAAATCACTTTTTTCCATTGCTTCCAACGTAATAGATGTACTGAAACTAAAGCCGTTTTCAGGACTACCAGCAACCACTCTAAAAGAGTACTAAAGATATAAGAGCTGTATACTAAATCCAATGTGAGTTAGGCAGAATGTTAATATAAATCAGCAGATTCTGATGTTTTATGGCAATAGTAAAACACGAATTATTGAGTACGATTAAACTAAAATATATTTCCAGTATATTATATTATTTTGTAAAGATAGTACACGATATTTGTACCTGAATATATGCATATGTATGCACATATATAGACATATATCTACTGATGAGAATCATTTTGCATCGAAATGACATGGCTTGAGTTTATTTATTTTCCTATAATCTTTATTGACCTAATAATGTAACAAAGGTCCCTTGTAACTTTACTCTTCACCGTTTTATTTCATTCTATAATTTGCTCCTCTTAATCAGGTAGAACTTTTTATATTTTGATAGATTTGTTTTATTATTGAAAAATTATTTTTTCAAGATAATTTATTACTACTTCTATTTATAGATAAAAGGTGCTTTGTCTATGTACGTCTCTGTGCGCCTTTTGTGTGTTTTTTGCTTATGTGTTTGCGTGTATAAGTTCGTTCCCTATGTACTCCCCAACAGCTGAGTTGATTTATTTTTGAAATTTCACAAAACTATACTTTATATGTCTAGAAGTATTCTAAGATAGCTTTTCTATCGCAATGTTTCTGATAAGTATAGAAAATCGATAATCGAAAAATCTGATTAAAAAGGACAGTTCGATTTTGACTAAACTTAACACTCTTATACAGTCAAAATCACAAGTGCATTTGTGAAGTGTTATCACCGCACAAGCAGAGGCAGAAGTGCCCGGCATATAAAATCAGCAATAAGGTTATTTGATAAGACAGAGGCGCTTCGAAATTAATGTTTCTGTTAAGAGCACAATTGAACCATGATACTTGACTTTTGTATTCTGAACTTAAATTCAAGCCATTATATAAAAATAATTTTATAAAATCAACAATTGGTTCTTTACAGTGTAATGTAACTTACAATATATTCTGGACTAAGTCACTGCGAGGAGACATGTGAAGCTTTTAGCAGTGCACCGCGATGAGTTTCCGACTAGAGCAGGCGATCAAACAATTTGATTAAAAAATGGGTTATTTCACCGATTTTAGCCACAATAAAAGTATTCGAAGTGTGGAACACTCGTTGATCCTCATTCAATACAGAGCAATGTCAAGTCTCCCTAGTAGTATATATATATATATATATATATATATATATATATATATATATATATATATATATATATATATATAAATTAGGCAATTTTTGATAATTGATTTTTTTCTGTAAGGTCTTACGAGGCTGCTAGATCGTAGATATGGCCCGGCAACTGCTAACTAAACAGATAAAACGATAATAAAAAATAAAACGCATATTTGCTCACAATTTATTGAGCACTCTCTTCAGATTTTTAATAATTGCCATTTTTGCTATATATATATATATATATATATATATATATATATATATATATATATATATGTGTGTGTGTGTTTGTGTGTGTGTGCGTGTATTAAATATAAATAAAGCAATTTCTATATATAAAATGCTATATTTTTAAAACATCATTCGCTACATATATGCATACATGTTTCTGCTACAATTACTTTAGAGAAGCAGCATCCGCATCCTAGATTTTTTAACATGAAACATTGGTTCATTATTTAAAATCTGGACTGTTATTATGCTCTCTTTGTCAGGCAATTTTTGAAAAAACACTGGAGTGCAAGTAGATATACATTTAAGAAAATATAACAATACAATTATATATATATATATATATATATATATATAGCAAATTTTAGTCATTCAATAAATTTAAAACTTGATGACGTGAAATGGTTAACTTTCAAATCAAAAGAGTTTTATTATTCTATTTAAGACAAAGAATACATTTGAAATATTATAACTCCTTGTCCTATAGGATTTCGATGCCTACCATCTCTTCAGATGAGAAAATATTAGCAAATAATTATAATGGTTTAGACCTTAATTGCCAAAGTCAGTAAGACATGGAAAATAACAATTAAAAGTTTAAGTATTTAAATATCATAGAGTAAGGGAAGTTAATGAAAAGGATATATAAATTCACATCTAAATTGCATGGTAAAATCCGAAGTGAATGCCTTTGATAGCAATGAGGTAAAGTGATCCAATCTGTATTTTGAGTAATCCACATCACAAGGTAGCAGTCCGAAGTAGGCATTTTCCTGGAGAAATTTTCTTTGTTTATATAATGAGTCCAGTAAAAATGTTTATTATATGTATATCCGGTGGATCTGTTTATTAATGAACATATAATTTTATATATTTAAATTTTTATAATTATAGAACAGGAGCTTCAAATACCACGCCAAAATAACTTCAAATTGTTAAGAAAATAAAATAAAACCGCTTTCATTAGACAGGCTACGCAAATTAAGAGAAACTGAACTGATATGAAAAATGAAAAAAAATAAAATTAAAAATATATATATATGTGTGTGTGTGTGTGTGTGTGTGTGTGTGTGTGTGTGTGTGTGCACGTGCGTGTGTGGTGTATTTAATGTCAAGCCGAAAGCAGTGAATCTTGTTTCCTTCCCTTTTTATTCAACATAATTTTGAGACTCTATTTACTTGTTTCCCACGATAGCAATGTTAGACACTAGGTCAGTTTAATATGGAGAGAACCTAGCTTTTTTTAAAACGGAGATGTCTGTCAAGTATACAAATAAATATAAAATCGTATCTCGTATTTCTCTAAGATCACACACACATAAACATATGCACATATATACACTTACACACTCAAACACACACACATGCATACACATAAACATAATTATGCACACATACACACATATACGCATACGCACGGACAACTGTTTACTTCCACAAATTCTATCAGTTATTTCTTGATTGTTTGTGTCTTAGGGCACATCACCAATTTTCATTTTGTTTTTATAGCGAACTAATATTGAAATTTGTAATTTTTAATAGATAGATTAACTCGTTGGTATGAAACTTAAAACTTACGTTTCACACGAATAATCGAATGGAATTTGTATGCAGGCAAATAGTAGCACATTTAGAAAAACATAAGTATTCTTATTCATACGTGTGTCCTGCTAAATGTAAACATTTCCATTCACGTATATGAACGCAAACGTCTAACAGGACTCATGTATGAATGTACCTGACACTGTGACAAGGTATATCTACTATCTATCTAGTAAATACAATTTTTGGTTGCTGAATAATAAGTTCGAAATTCTAAACTTTAAAGATACCTAGAACTTATTAATTTGTCGAAGTGTAACAACTAAAACTGTATACAAAGAATAAACTTTACTTTATGATAATAATACCAAAAATAAAATATAATACTTAAATAAAAAAAAAACTAAATAAAACCAACACTTGTAATATATATATATATATATATATATATATATATATATATATATATATATATATGTGTGTGTGTGTGTGTGTGTGTGTGTGTGTGTGTGTGTGTGTGTGTGTGTGTATAAAATAAAAAGAAACAAACCGAGTTGAATTTAGGAAAACTCGTGCCGGGAAAACTCGTCTCCAGGAAACTCGTACCCGGAAAACTCGACCCCGGAAAACTCGACCCCGGAAAACTCGTCCCCTTTCGCTAGGTAGGGAAACGGGTCCCTTATTGAATAAATATCGATTGAAAACACATTTTATGATCGTTCTTGAAGGAGATGTTGTTTTTTAAAATAGACTATAGCCCCCTCCCATAATATTTTTTAAAAATATTTTTACTTGTTTAATGTTTTTTTTTTTTTTTAAAATAAAATCGATTTTCTAAGTGTCCGTTTTCTACCGAACTGGCTAAGTTCTTAGTGGTTTCACTTATTTTAAAACGTTTATTATGTTCATAAACGAGACCGCATATTTTTTTTATATTAATATAAAAGGAATTTACTTATTTACTGTTGTTTATAAAAGGATAAAATCGATTTTTCTACTTCGCCGACTACGTTGTTTGTTGTTTAATTTATTTGGAATCGTTTATTCGGTAAAGAAAAAAGAACACAGAAAACAAACAAAAAACATGTCGAGTGTTACGTGAGAATGAGAAATATCCGACATGAGGGTATATCACATCTTAGGTGTCTTGATAATCGCTAAAAAATAGAAAATTAAAGAAATTACTGAGGGAGATTTGGTTTTAAAAAGAAAATAATAAATTTTAATATTTTTTAAAATATTATTTAGAGAGAGGGGGCGTAAAAACTATATCTCCCTCCGAAAAACAACCAACAAAAAGTGAAATTAAAAAGATTCTTGATAAACGATAGTGGAGTTTTCAATAAAATTGATTTATTAAATTATTTAGTGATTACTTTTTTCTCATAATGATTGATTTTGAATTTCGAAGTAAAAATTAAAAAAAATTAAAAATAAGTTAACGAGAGATTGTTAGTACATGGCAACTCTCGCGCCAAAAAATATTTCGCTTTTAATTTATTAGATAATTACAATAAATTTGACAGGACGACAATAAATGTTGATAATTGATAAAATTATAATTTTAAATAACGCATGAGTGCATTTGGTATGAGAGAAAACAAAACATAACAAAAAAAGTATCAGAATTAAAAAACCAAAACAAAAAAAAGTAACGAAGAATCGAATCGCTCCCTGTTTTTTAATTTTTTTTTGTTTTGTTTTTTTATTATTGTTTTTATTACTCCAAAAAAAAACATCGTTAAAATAAGAACAAAAAAAATTTGAAAAATTTAAAAAGTAATCATTTTAAAAAATATTGTGGGCGGCTATATTCTATTTTAAAAAACAACATCTGCTTCAAGAACGATCATAAAATGTGTTTTCAATCGATATTTATTCAATAAGGGACCAGTTTTCCTACCTAGCGAAAGGGGACGAGTTTTCCGGGGTCGAGTTTTCCGGGTACGAGTTTTCCGGAGACGAGTTTTCCGGAGACAAGCTTTCTCGGGACGCGTTTTCGTCTTTATTTCCAGACTTCCTCTAGAAGAAGTCAAGATGAAACATCGATGAACACATAACTCGGTTTGTTCCTTTTTATTTTGTATTTTTCTATTTTTTTTTTTTTTTTTTTTTAATTTTTTTTTTATTACATTTTCACCCCAAACAAGGCACATTGCCACTTTGGTGTAGGGGGCTACTATCAGGGGAAACATCTACTGGGGTACTATGTAGGGATTAGGGCATCGAGATGTTGGTTCACGTTGCACTTGAACTTATGCATGTCAGTACAGTTGGGGAAGCAGTGACCCGGAATGGAATTCCAAAGTCTAGCGGTTCTGGGGAAGAAACTACTGGAGTAGAAGGATCTTTTACATCTAGGGATCTCTACAGTGTGGGGGTGGGATTTTGCAGCTTGTCGGGTCTGTCGAGGGTGTTCACGTCGTGGGGGCACAAGTGCTTGCAGTTCTTCAGAGCATTCACCATTATAATACTTGTAGAACAGGCAGAGGGATGCAACGTTTCGACGATGGGACAGAGGCTGAAGTTTTGATGCAAGTTTAGGGCCTATCAGATTTGCGACTCTCTTTTGAACCCTGTCAAGGAGCGAGAGACTAGTAGCCGATGCACCGGCCCAAATATGACAGCAATACTCCATACATGGGCGAATAGTGGCCTTATAGAGGTACAGGATACTTTCGGGTGTTAAAAGTTTTCTAGCACGGTAGAGAGAGCCCACCTTCCTTGCAGCGGCCCTGGCAATGCCCTCAATGTAACTGTTCCAACTCATGTTTCCAGTGAACGTTAGGCCAAGGAGCTTGAGAGACGTACTCTCAGATAAAGAGTCGTTTACTATTTCCATTATTCTCATTATATATATATATATATATATATATATATATATATATGTGTGTGTGTGTGTGTGTGTGTGTGTGTGTGTGTGTGTGTTGGGACGATTAATCGGAGTCGGGAATCGGAAAAATCAGAACTTTTCGGGTATCGGTATCGGAATCGGAAAAATTATAGCCTAATTTCCGATTCTAAACCGATTCTTTAAATTTTTTTTTTACAATAAAAATTTCAACAAGCACAAATTGTGTTTTTTTATTAGAAGTTGTTCATTTACAACATAAGGCTGAGAAGGGCTAATGAATGTGTTATAAATCTCATTTGCAGATTTAATATTGATTCACAGAGTTTAATTTATTTTATTGATTGGTTATTTATCGAGAGATAACTTGCATATTCCCTTTTCGCATTTATTCGTTAAAACGTGTATATGCTACCATCCGAGGGTGTTCACTTGATTATTAAAAGGTTTCACATGTTTTAGACGGGTTCTTTAAATTTCGTTGGCGCCAGCTGTACATTAGCGGTTTCAAATATCGGCTTCTTCTGAAATAATTAAAGTTTTATGGCAACTCTCTTTGGACGCAAGTAAACATATAAATAAAAATCTCCGGTTGGATAAAATGCATAAAAGCATTCTGAAGATTTACTTAATAAAAAAAGAAATCATGTCTACATTTAAACTTCCCCATAAAGAAGAATGAGATTGGGACATTTATTATTGCAATTAATAGAAAAAGAAAAATAATAAGCAAATATGCAACAAATAATGTTACCAAAGGCAAGACTCTTCTACATACCTGAATAAATTTATTTGTGTTTATACTTATTTTAAAATGTGTTTTTGGTTTAAAAGAAACTTAGTGTCGCCTCTTTGAAATTAAAAAAAAAGGCCTACTCAATAACCCCGGCAGAAGGACCATTGATAACCACTCCAAATTGAAAATTAAACAAACTCTGGTAGAAACACATACATAAATGTTAACAGTCGATCGAAAATGTAATGATGTACAAATATTTTGTTCAATTAATTTCCGATTTTTGTGCGATTAATCAAGAATGGGTCGGAAATAAATATCATTTTACGTCAATTTTATGTGCGAAACAGTTTTCCTACGCGAAAATTTAAAATAATTGTTTTGGTGTTTTTTTTTTCTTTTTTTTTTCTTTTCACCACATTATCATTTAAAAATGTAGAATCCCATTTTGGGGAACTGATTTAGCTAAAGCGATTTATATATTTGCTGCTTCTGCTATTATTATTATTATTAGTAGTAGTAGTAGTAGTAATAGTAGTAGTAGTAGTAATAATAGTAGTAGTATCTGTAATTTTTTTTTCTTTTACAGTAACATAAATCAATCTAATAATCGACTAAATGCGTAAAACTGTGAGAAAAGTATATGAACATTTTCCCAAAGAGGGAAGGTACAGAATAGTTAACAGAAATCCCTTCTAATGTTAAGAATGCTTTTCTAAGCAGTACATTATTATGTAGAAACGCATTCTTGACATGAGACGGGCTTTATTAACTATTCTCTCCCTACACTGTTTTCTTATTTCGCCTACCAATCGTCGGGTAGTTATTTTCGGGACGCCAGCAAGCCAGATTTCAATCCACCATTTTGGTTCGTCAAAAAGTACACCAAAATGTATACCAATGCGCCAAATTTCATTCCGTCATAAAAACAAAATTCTACAGGACAAAACAACAACTTAATTTTGCATTTTTATCTAGCGAATAAACATAAAAGTACACATGAAAAACCACGTTTATTATTTAAAAAAAAAACAACACTGGGACTGAAGTCGATGTTTTACTTCTAAAATAAAATTAACTTTTTTGATTAATCTCTGTGTGGCGTACCGAGAAATCATTTTTCTAATGAATACAAATGAACAAAATTTATTTTTACAAGAATCTTTATACATTTATCTAGCTAAATACTAAAAAGATTGCTTTTCTTCCCGTTAAGTTTTTAAGGGTTTCATACATAATCGCCTATAAAAGTAATATTTCTTTTTTGAATAGGAATTTAGCTGAGATTGTTAAGCTAAAAATGTCATTATTATTATTATTATTATTATTATTATTATTATTATTATTATTATTATTATTATTATTATTACTATTATTATTATTATTATTATTATTGGCTCACAAGAAGCTTTCACACAGATGACCAAAGATCTCTCCTTGAAAACAGCCTGTGGTGTGGTGTTCTCTGGAAGCTGAGTGACAACAAGTCTCACCAGATTTTCAGTACTCACCACCTCTTTCGATAATATTTGCCAATAAATTTGCATTATTCCAACATCTGCTTGCCATTGATTTCTCGTTAGCAGCGGCTATTAGTCTTCACTGGAATTTGAGTGGAATAATCCTCCCGAAGGTCCCAGTTCTTTTCGCACTTATCTAGCAGAGGTCTGGCCAGTTCTCTCTCCTCGGCCTTTCCTTCCTCTTTGACTCTATAGTGGATAGGTTGGGGCTAGAGAACTTATAGAATGAGACTCTTGTATCCATGTAGCGCTTCATGTTTTGCCTCTGCAGCAGTTTGTCTGGCCTGCGCTTGTGGCTCACGTGTGTTAGTCTTCACATTCAAGGGTTTTCCTTAATATTTCAGCTGTTTCCATTATTGTTTTTCGTTGTATTTTTCCAATCATTCCTCTGGTTCTAATTTCTCCCATTCTTTTCTCAAAGTTTTTCGAGATAGTTCCAAGTGCTCCTACTATTACAGGTACTATTTTGATTTTCTTCATTTTCCATATCCCTTTCAGCCCTCTCGCTAGTTCTATGTATTTGCTCCGTTTCTCCTTTTCTTTGATAGTCACCCTGTGGTCAGCTGGAATAGCAAAGTCTACGATTTGACAGGACTTTTCTTTTTTGTTAACTATTATGACATCCGGTCTTCTTACTTGGATGGGTTTATCAGTTTCTATGTCCATGTGCCATAGGATTTTGTGATTCCCGTTTTCAAGTACTGTTGCCAGCTTGTATGTGCGTTCGAGATGTAGTTGTTTGAATAATTCCCAGTGTACTGCCCTTCCCACTTGGTCGTGTCTGTTCTTGTATTTCTTTTGGGCCAGTTTGCCAGATTCACTTACTGTATGGTTTATTGTTCGTCTTTTGTCCACAGTCTGTATTTGCTGTTTTCTTGTGATTTGTCCCTCTTTGCTTTGATGTGATTGGTTCTTAATTAGTTGTCTTGTGCTGCGATTATTAGGGATTCAGTTTCTCGTTTCATGTGTCCTTTTCGCATCCATGTTCAAGTGTTTTCGTTGTTTTCATCTTTTGTCATCCTTATGAATCTTCCATGTAGTTGTTTTCCATCCCATTTTTCTTTCCTCGTCTTATCCTTTATCTCCCTGTTTTCTGTTTTGTCGATTTTTTCAGTGTCTCTCAAATATATATGGAAACAATTTTGTGTTTACTATAAACTTTTTACACAAATATTATGCAAGTATAAATCATATAGAATATATGCATGAATATAATTACACGTAATAGTCAACTAAAGATGATCATTCCATTAGAAAACCGAACCAACTAATAGGAAATTAATTAAAATGAATGGTTTAAAGAATATGCAAATTAGCTAGATCTTTTGACAGTGAATGCAATTCCAAAACCCATATATGAGAAAATTGTATTTTCTTTTTAAATAAGTAAAAAAGAGGGGTTTTAATATGAATATCAATACACACGGAAGAAAAACGATTTTATAGGAGTATAGAAGAAGATAGAAAGACAGATTAATAAAGCAGGCGATTTTTCCCGTCTAGAAAACGCTTTATAGCAACGCAAACACAAATGCCAATTTTTATATGGTGACACCACCGGCCAATACCTGATGCATAATTTGCGAATATTATCAGTTTATTTTTACAATATCGTAAATTAGAATGGTATTTCCTAAGAGAGTCAGTCTCCCAAACAAGTCATATGTACACGATGCAACAGGATATGTACTCAGTAATTATGTTCTTCTCTCAGTAGCATTCTGCTTATGATATATATATATATATATATATATGTGTGTATGTGTGTGTGTGTGCGTGTGTGTATAAAAGTGAACGTGTCTGCCTGTCTGTCTATCTGTCTATGTACATTTTCCTTCGCAATAACTCTGTCAATTTTTAGTCTAGAGACTCGAAATTTGATATACAGGGTACTGAGATTTGAGAAAATCTACGTGATTAGGTTTCGGCCAGAAATTTCGCTATAGGGGGTCAAAGTTCAACGATTTGACCTTTGAGAACTCTACCAAACTCCTCCGACAATTTTGCGCCTACACACTTGACATTTTAGATATTGGTTCCTTGGACATGGATCTAACTTAATAACTTGATTTGAGCCCCAAAAACTAAATATTAAGGGGTCATAATAGGGCTGAAAATTTTAACAAATTAC
Organism: Euprymna scolopes; assembly: GCF_053919585.1. Lineage (NCBI taxonomy): Eukaryota > Metazoa > Mollusca > Cephalopoda > Sepiida > Sepiolidae > Euprymna > Euprymna scolopes. Next base: position 212,173 of record NC_136499.1, read on the forward strand.
CGTTTTTTTTTTTTTTTTTCTCAGCATACACCTTCAAACACCCCGGCAACGCCGGGCACTCATTGCTAGTATATCTATAAAAGTGAACGTGTCTGTGTCTGTCTGTGTGTCTGTCTGAGTACATTTCCCTACGCAAAAGCTCTGTCAATTTTAGTCTACAGACTTGAAATTTGATATACAGGGTACTGAGATTTGGGAAAATCTATTTGATCGGTTTTCAGACAGAAATTTGGCTTTTAAGGGGTAAGAGTTCAACAATTTGACCTTTGAGAACTCTACCAAACTCCTCCGACAATTTAGGGTCTAAATACTTGAAATTTTATATATAGGTTCCTTTGATATGGATCTAACATAATAACTTGATTTGAGCCCCAAACATTGAATGTTACGGGGTCATAACAGTGGTCAAAGTTAAAAAAAATTGACCGGTTTTTTGTTTGTTTGTTTTTTTTTGCTCAGCATACAGCTCCAACCCCCCGGAAAACGCCGGGCGACTATGCTAGTATATATATCTATAAAAGTGGACGTGTCTGTGTATCTTTCTGTCTGTGTGTCTGTGTGTCTGTCTGTCTTTCTGTCTGTGTGTACATTTCCCTACACAATAACTCTGTAAAATTTTAGTCTACAGACTCGAAATTTCATATACAGGGTACTGACATTTGAAAAAATCTTTGTGATCGGTTTTCGGCCAGAAATTGGGCTGTTCAACGATTTGACCTTTGAGAACTCTACCAAACTCCTCCGACAATTTGAGGTCTAAAAACTTGAAATTTTAGATATAGGTTCCATTGACATCGATCTAAGTTAATAACTTGATTTGAGCCCAAAACAATAAATTTTCAGGGGTCATAATAGGGGTCAAAGTTAAAAAATAGACCGTTTTGTTTTTTTTTATTCAGCATAAACCTCCAACCATCTGGGCAACGCTAGTCGATATATATAAAAGCGGACATGTATGTATGTATGTATGTATGTATGTATTTATGTAGAAGATTTTACTCATGGGTGATCTAAATGTAAGGGTGTGCAAGGATCATAAAACCTGGTACTCACTCGGCAGGTTTGGTGTAGGTAGTAATGGTCTGCATCTTCTCCATCTATGCACTCAGTTTGACCTTGCTATCTGTAACACTTTCTTCGGCCACAAAGAGGTCCATAGGTTTACCTGGACCCATCCTTGTTCAAAACAAGGTCACTTGATCGATCACATTATTTCCAGGAAGGCAGATTTGCGGGACGTATGTAGTGTGGAGATGCGTGGAGATGAATGCGGCACAGATCACTTTTTGGTACGCGAGAAGTTTAAGGTCTGTATAAGGAGGAAGTGTAGGTTGGGTGGTGTTGGCATTCCCAGGCGGGTTGATGTGGCCAGGCTGGCTGATCCAAGTGTACGTGAAAAGCTTCGATCCGTAGTTACTTCTGCTGATTTTGATGGGTCGTGGGCGCATTTTAAAAATACAATCTATGAAATAAGTGTAGGTGTTCTTGGCTTCGCATATCTAAACATCAGGATTGGTTTGATGATAATGATTCTGAAATTACTCAACTTTAAGTGCTAAAAATGAGTTGCACTATAAGATGTTGTCTGCCTCTCATGGAAGTCGAGAGTCCCTACGACAGTCACTTAAAGCAAACAAGGGTATTCTCCAAAAGCGACTCGGCCAAATGAAGAATCAGTGGTGGGCTAAACTCGCCAACAAAATTCAGATGGCTTTTGATTGTAAAGACCTCAAACGCATGTACCATTTGCTTAAAAAAGCTTTTGGTCCTCAAACACTATCTACATCTCCCCTACTCTCAAGTGATGGAATTGTCCTTATAAACGATCCTCACAAGATTCTCCTTCGTTGGACCTAGCATTATTCTGATCTCTTTGACAACCCCTCTAATGTTGATGAGGACGTCATCAATGAATTTTTATCACAACATCAGTTTATCCATGAAATGTCTGTGTTCCCATCTGAGAATGAAATTAGAGATGCAATCAAGGAAGTGAACGTTGGGAGGGCTCCAGAGTTTGATGGTATTCCTGTGGAAGTCTTCTTACATGGGGGTGATAAACTTGTTCATGAAATTCTTCATCTTATCACTGCTGTCTGGAGGGGTGTTCCTGTCCATCAGGATTGGGTTGGTGCAGTTATTATATTACTGTACAAAGGAAAGGGGCCCAGGACCGACTATGGAAGTTATCGCGGGATAAGTTTGTTGGAAGCAGTTGGCAAAGTATTTTCCAGAGTTCTACTCAATACATTGTTAAAGTATATTTGTCAATCTGTCATTCCAGAAAGCCAAAGTGGCTTTCGTCCGGACAGAGGAACCACGGACATGATCTTCTCTGCTCAGCAGTTGCAGGAGAAATGTACTGAACACCGCGTTCCGCTTTATCAGGTTTTTGTTGATTTGACTAAGGCTTTTGATACGGTGAACAGAAGTGCCCTATGGATAATTCTGGGGAGGTTGGGATGCCGACCTCAATTTCTACGATTACTTAGGGAGCTCCACACTAATATGAAGGCTCGCCTGAACTTCAACGGATGCCTATCGGAACCCATTTCGGTCAAAAATGGTGTGAAGCAGGGCGATATACTAGCACCCACACTTTTTTCAATTTATTTTGCAACTATGTTATCGTATACCTTTAGGGAATGTTCTCTAGGTGTTTATTTGCGCTTCAGAACCACAGGTAGGGTCATTGATCTTCGTCGTTTTCATGCTTCTACAAGGACCTTTCAGCACCTGGTTCGTGGATTGCTTTATGCGTATGACGCCGATCTCGTGGCCCATGGTGAGAGGGATATCATGGATCTGTTTTCGGGGGCCTGTGCGTCTTTTGGGCTTAGTATTAGTATTAAGAAGACTAAGGTCATGTTCACACCTCCACCCGGTAGTTTGTATGTGGAACCTAATATTTTTGTCAACAACCAGAGACTTGCCGTGGTTGACACATTTGTGTATTTGGTTAGTACTCTCGCCAGAGATGGAACCCTGGATACTGAGGTCAACTATAGGATACAGCGTGCCACTAAGGCTTTTGGTGGCTTAGAGAAGCGAGTATGGTCTGACAGGGGTATAACTATTCATACAAAGATCAGTGTCTATCAATCTTGTATTTTACCATCCCTGCTTTATGCTTCTGAGGCCTGGAAACTTATGGTAGACACATAAAAGTCATGGAGAGAGTGCATCAGAAATTCCTGAGACACATTCTGGGCATCAAGTGGACCACTTTTATATCTGATGTGGATGTTCTCATGCGGGCTGATGTACCTTGTATCGAGAAGTTGATTATACGCAACCAGATTAGGTGGGCTGGACATCTGACAAGGATAGACGACGATAGATTGCCAAAGTGCCTGTTCTATGGTGACATTATACAAGGAAAGCGTCCACAACATAAACCGAGGAAACCCTTTAAGGATAACATCAAAGATAATCTTAAAGCTCTTGGCATTGACGTGTTCACTTGGAAAAGTGCTTCCAATGATCGTAAAAAGTGACGCTCCTTGGTCTATCATGGCTGTGATAGTTTTGAGAAGAAAAAATATGAGCATGCAAAAATGAAGCGTGATATCCGGAAGAAAAATGTCAGATATATCAGGTCTGTCGGAGGATTTTGTGCAGAACCACACCTGTGATTTATGCGGTAAAATGTCTTCATCCGGAGCTGGCCTAGCTAGCCACAAGCGTTCACATGGAGATCAATCTTTCTTTGATGGGGTAAACTTTGCAGGGCCCAGATGTTCTGTTTGCTCTGTGGTCTGTAAATCGAGTGGAGGCCTGGAGCGTCATATGAGCGTCCACAGTAGAGCAGCACCAGTTGGCATTCGTCAATCTCAGTTTAAGTGTGACCTTTGCAACAGACTGTGTAAGAGCAGGGCTGATCTGAAGAGCCACCTTCGTTCGTACAGAAAATAGGAATTGATCCATTCTTCATCACATCTCCACATGTATATATGTGTGTGTGTGTGTATATATAAGTGTATATATGTGTACATAATTATAAAAAATATACATTTTTTTAAAATATATGAAAATGATTGAGTAATCAACAATAAATGATTGAATAATCAACAATAAAGCAAGGGAAAGATGGTCTTCTTCTGTCAAGAAGTGACAACCACCATGTATTATTATTATGTATGTGTGTATGTTTGTGTGTCTGCTAAAAACTTTTGACAGACTGAGCAAAATCTGACAAGCTTGGTCTCATATGAAAGCCCCATCATTCGCCCTACAAATATCGAAAAATTGGCCAAAAACATTAATTATTACACCCTGAAATCAACACTTTTCTACGGGGGAGGGGTCAGCAAAAACCGTACTCTCATGACGAGATCGGTTCTACGCATGCGTCAGACAACGTCATAACCTGATTTAGTTTAAATATTTGAAAAACTGAGACAATTTCTTGTACGTCGTGTTAGCTCAGTTGGTTAGAACGTTGGGTCATTATCTAAACGTTTTGGGTTCGAATCGTGGTGTGAGATGTCTTTTTTTTTCGATTTTTTTAATTTTAATATTGAAGCAGGGTTATTTAAGCCATTTTTCACGTAACGTTCGTTTTTCTGTTTTTTTTTTTTACTTCGTTTATTCTTAGGCTTTCATTAACATCCCCCAAACCCGACCGACCACACACACCCTAAAACATCTGGGTACCCACCGAGGCTTATTTGAGCCATTTTTCACGTGTTTTTTTTGTGGTTTTTATTTTTCAGAAGGTTTAACGTTCGTTTTTTTGTTTTCTTTTTTGTTTTTGGTTTTCCAATTTTTACATTTAACATCGTTCGTTTGCCTTACGTTAGTTTTTTTCGTGTTTTTTTTTACTTCGCTTATTCTTATGTTTTGATTACCCCCAACCCCACCGCCCGGGCACCCCCACTTTAATTTTTCAGATAAGTTTTAACGTTCGTTTTTCTATTTTCTTTTTTTACTTCACTTATTCTTAGGTTTTCATTAAAACCCCCCACCCCCGTCCGACCACAAACACCTCCAGACACTCGGGCAACGCCGGGTACCCCCCTGCTATCATAAAAGTGAACGTGTCTGTGTCTGTCTATCTGCCTGTGTGTCTGTTTACATTTCCCTACGCAATAACTCTGTCAATTTTTAGTCTAGAGACTCGAAATTTGATATACAGAGTACTGACATTTGGGATAATCGATTTGATCGGTTTTCGGCCAGACATTGGGCTGTTAAGGGGTTAAAGTTCAGCAATTTGACCTTTGAGAACTCTACCAAACTCCTCCGACAATTTGGGGTCCAAACACTTGAAATTTAAGATATAGGTTCCTTGGACATGGAGCTAACTTAATAACTTGATTTGAACCGAAAACAATAAATTTTCACGGGTTATAATGGGGGTCAAAGTTTAAAAAATTGACTGTTTTGTTTGTTTTTTTTGGTTTTTATTTTGTTTTCTGTTGCTTAGCATACACCTCCAAACATCCGGGCAATAACTACGCAATAACTCTGTCAAATTTTAGTTAACGAAATTTGATATAGCGGGTACTGAGATTTGGGAAAATCTTTGTTATCCATTTTCGGCCAGAAATGTGGCCGTTAAGGGGTCAAAGTTCTACAATTTGACCTCTACCATATTCCTCCGAAAATTTGGGGTTTTGGCCGAAAATTTTAGTTACCAATATATGTATGTATGTTTGCATGTCTGCGTAAAACTTTCGATAGAGGCGACGGATTTTTACAATATCAGCATCGCTTTGAAGTTCGACATTTCAGACGATACGTATCGAAAAATTGGCTAAAATCATTAATATCTTCACCTTCAACTGGGCCCTTTTCTACAGGGGGGTCGCTTTTTTCGCCGATATTTTCGAAAGTCATCCTCTCCTTTCAATTGTCTAGCCTTAATTTAAACCTACGTAACTTCCGGTTTGGCGGTGATCGTAAAAGCAAAGACGTCACGTTTTTTCCCGTTCTTTTCCTCCTTTGCGGTACGGGTTCGAGCCTGCCTTCCTACTACCACTTTTTTTTTTTTTTGCTAAACATACACCTCCAAACACCCGGGCAACGCCAGGCTAAAATGCTAGTATATATATAAAAGTGAAGGTGTGTGTGTGCGTGTGTGTCAGTCTGTGTACATTTCCCTACACAACTCATAGCTTCTCAGTATCTCACTCCCTATCGCAAATTGTTACTTTTCCAACCCGTTTCCCTGATCAGGAAGAACAACACGCATCACTATTAGATCTGTTTTTGACCACAGTTCCTGATGATTGTGTAACGAAAGCCGACAGCCCACTTGTGAACGCTGATCATGCGGTGATAATGGTTGAAATCGCCCTAAACTGTAGACCCAAAACTGAAGAGCCAGTGCTCAAAACAACAAGATATTATAAAAAGGCTGACTGGGAAGCCATCAGAGATCTTATCAGAGACGCCCCATGGCGAAATATTTTTTCTCTTCCTGCTGAACAGTGTGCAACCGAGAACACTGAATGGTTCAAAACTGCAATCGAAGCGCATGTTCCCATGCGGAAATTCTATAGCAAGCCCCACTCTCCCCAATGGTTTACTTCGACTTGCGCAACTGCCATTGCCCAAAGGCAGCATGCATTCCGCAGGTTTAACCGACATAAGTCCAGTTCAAACAGACAGAAGTACATAGAAGCTAGAAGTAAGGTTAAGAAAAAAATAGCGACAGCTAAGAGGGAATTTACGGAAACCACTAAAAACGCATCGAAGCACAAAAACTAGGAACTCGTGACTTCTGGAAAATCTACAACAGTGTAGTAAATAATGGGCAATCAACAATTCCCCCACTAACCAACAATCACGAGGTTCTTTGCTCAGCAACCGAGAAGGCTAACATGCTTGCCAGTCGGTTTGCCTCAAGCTCCACACTGGACCCTCTAAACACCCCCTACCTCAATTTCCTATGCGGACAGACGCCACGCTAGACGATCTGAAAACCACCCCTGCTCAGGTGCATGCTATCATAAAAAACCTTGACACTTCAAAAGCATGTGGACCCGACCTCATCCCAGCTGTGCTATTAAAAATGTGCTCAGCCGAAGTAGCTCTAGTTCTCTCCAAACTCTACAACAAATGCCTTAATGAATCTTGCTTTCCGGAATGTTGGAAAACTGCTTCTGTGGTACCAGTATTCAAGAATTCTGGCGAAAGAACCCATTAAATTATCGCCCTATTAGCCTCTTCCAATTTTTTGCCAAAATATTTTAGACCTTAATTAACCATGCTCTAGTCCAGCACCTTACAGATGCTAAACTTCTGACCGACCAACAATATGGATTTAGACAAGCCCGTTCCACGGCAGACATCCTAACTGTAATCTCTGAACGCATATACCATTCACTGGACAAAGCGGGAGAGGGCAGAGCGGTAGCTCTAGATATATCTAAGGCTTTGACAGGGTATGGCATGAGGGTCTCCTCAGGAAGATTAGATCATACGGTATCACTGGTAGAATACTTAACATAATTAAATCCTTCTAAGATAAGAGAAAAATCCAGGTTGTCCTCGACGGTCGTACATCTAAACAATATGATATAAATGCGGGAGTGCCCCAGGGATCTATCCTTGGACCTCTGCTGTTCCTGATATTCATAAATGACCTCCCCGACAAAATTGCCTCTCAGATGGGTATATATGCTGATGACACCACATTCTATAGCAGGCACGACAGGAAAACAAATGAACATATATCTAAAGTAATGGCAGAAACACTAGAGGATGACCTCCAATCAGTAGTGGAATGGGGACAAAAATGGATGGTCACGTTCAATGCCGCCAAGACAAAACTGGTTTCATTCAATAATTACAAGAAACCTTCTCTACCACCTATATCAATGGGCAACGACTCTTTATCTGAGAGTACGTCTCTCAAGCTCCTTGGCTTAACGTTCACAGGAAACATGAGTTGGAACAATTACATCGAGAGCATTGCCAGGGCCGCTGCAAGGAAGGTGGGCTCTCTCTACCGTGCTAGAAAACTTCTAACACCCGAAAGTATCCTGTACCTCTACAAGGCCACTATTCGCCAATGTATGGAGTATTGCTGTCATATTTGGGCTGCTGCATCGGCTACTAGTCTCTCGCTCCTTGACATGGTTCAAAAGAGAGTCGCAAATCTGATAGGCCCCAAACTGGCATCTAAGCTTCAGCCTTTGTCCCATCCCCACACTGTAGAGATTCCTAGATATAAAAGATCTTTCTTCTCCAGTAGTTTCTTCCCCAGAACTGCTAGACTTTGGAATTCCATTCTAGGTCACTGCTTTCCCAACTGTACTGACATGCATAAGTTCAAGTGTAACGTGAACCAACATCTCGATGCCCTAATCCCTACATAGTACCCCAGTAGATGTTTCCCCTGATAGTAGCCCCCTACACCAAAGTGGCAATGTGCCTTGTTTGGGGTGAAAATGTAATAAAAAAAAGAACAACAAAAAAAATAATACAGACTGGAAATTTGATCTCTTTTTGCCAATACTGCTTTCTTACATGTAAAACGAAAAGAAAGAAAAAAAAAGTCACCCATGAAAATGAGAAGCTCCAAATTAAAACTTGAACTATTATCTAAACTAAAAAAAAAAAAATGTAAATTAATACAAAACAAGCCGACTTCACAAATTGATAAAAGTTCATTATTGGGTTTTAATTACTATGTGAAGCTCGAAGATTCAAACTCGAGACAGATAAGGAGAAAAACATCCCTGCATTAATATGGGAGGGGAGGCTATCTTCAAACAGCGCCCTAAATTAGTAATTGAGCACCGGACTTATACTAAGTAGATATTAATAAGTCCCTCGTACCTATTTTTTTAATGGAGAGTAGATAATGTAGTGGATGTGTTATCGGCAGCTCCAGTAACTCTCGCTTCTCCTATTTTGTCCCTCAGTCCTCATTCAGGGTGATTTTTCTGACAAAGGGTGAAGAAAAATCTGTTTTCAAGGTCGGAAGTACTTCGTGAACAGTAGTCTGAGATGTTGGAAATTTTTCTGTTTCTATGTATATCCTTGTGGCCATGTCAGTAGTAAGGGTGCTGGAGGTAAACGTTTCGTCTGGGCTGACGTTATCCGCCTGATAGCCAGGGACCCGAACCTTGGATTAACCACTAAGGAGGCTGTCCTATCAGTAGGTGCAAAGTACTGGGCTGCTGTATTGCCATTTGGTGAATGGATTCTGGACCATGCAGTAGTCTCTGGTCTGGCCTCTCGGTGCCATACTAGTAGGTAATTGAAACAGCTTTATCTTATCATGTTCTACAAAAAAATTCCTATCTTTTTCTCTCTTACTTTCCCTCTCTATCCTGCTCTAACCAAGTATGCCGACCTGTTTCCACAAATCCCAAAACTCAACATGAAATATCTCCAGAAAAAAAACTCCAGAACCCCATCCTCCAACGTTGACCTCTACTACCATGTCTCCTTCTCCAACATCAGGGGTCTACGTTCCAACCTTCCAGAGGTGGAAAACCCAATTACAGGAGAGGAAACCGGGTATATTCTTTCTAAGAGAAACTGGAATAGGGCCGACCACATCCCTAGATGAGTTCATAATTAAAGGATACTCAAACTTAACATCCAAATCCGACCCCCAAGATCGCTATGGGCATAGAATATGTGCCTACATTAAAGATGGCTTTCCATGTGGTAGGGATATCCCCAGAGAAGACCCTAATTTACCTTATATCTTCTTCTGGATTGCACTTGCTTACTCCACTGCATTTATATTTGCCCTCTATTGCCCCCACAAAATCGGAGTTACTATCTTTAAGAGTATATCTGAAAAGAAAAATAGACCACATCCTGTCTGCACATCCCTCGGCTAACATTCACATTTGCGGTGACTTCAATGTCCATAACGTGGAATGGCTGACCCACTCAAATAAGACAGATGATGAGGGGAGGTGCTGTTATTATTTTGGTATTACCTATGACCTCACTCAGATTGTTCGTGAGCCCACCCATGTGCCTGATACTACTGGTCAGTATGCAAGCCTTCTAGACCTTTTTCTTTCAACTTCCCCTGAGAGATGGTCATGTTCCGTTCTATCTCCTCTAGGATCCTTCTACCACTCCATTATATCAGTTAAGATATAAATGAAATGTAATGTCTTCAGACGTACCTCTTTACTGTACTGTATGCCAATACTCTATGGCTGACTGGGATAGCTTCCGTTCGAGGAGCGTGCAGTAAGTAATGCCCCGACCCACTTCCCATAGAAGTAGAGCAACGAAACGTTGCACAGTTATTAGTCTTTCTCTACATAGGAACCACCCAGAGTTATGCATTTCTCCCATCGTTTGATGCAGCTCTGGAGACCGTTTTTGTAGAACACCCCAGGTTGGTCCTCCAACCACGACGTGACTTCAGAAATCAAGGCTGCATCATCTGGGAAACGCTTTCCTTTCAAAAACAACCTCATGGCTGGGAAGAGGTGAAAGTCAGAGGGTGCAAGGTCAGGAGAGTAGGGAGGATGGGGAAGGATTTCATAACCACACGCCCGTGCTTCTGATCTGGTGACATATGAGTTGTGGACCGGAGACTTGTCCTGCAGGAGGAGGGTACCTTTGCTGATCTTTCCCCGCCTCTTGATTTTTATAGCTTCCCTTAATTTCCTCAAAAGTTAAGCATAATAGGATCCTGTAATTGTGGTACCCATTGCTAGGAAATCTGTCATCACTACTTCGTCCTGGTCCAGAAGACTGTGAACATGACCTTGCCAGTGGAGGGCTGCACTCTTGCCTTCTTTTGAGGTAGTGAATCCAAGTGCTTCCACTGCATTGACTGGGCTTTGGTCTCTGGATCATAGTCATGGACCCAGGTTCCATCCTGGGTAATTTGTCTCATGTAAAAACTGTGACTCATCTTCTTGGCACATCTCCAAATTCATCCTCGAGCACTCGACGTGTTCTCGCTTCTGGAATGGTGTGAGCAACCTGAGAATCCATCTGGCAGACACCTTATACATATGCAAATGGTCATGAATGATAGTTCCCACAGACCCTGTAGTAATCTTGAAATCTTGGGCTATTTGGCGAATAGTAATGCGCCGATCTTCCAAAATGGCAGCCTCAACTTGACGGACAGATGCCTCATCAATAGCAGAAGGGGGTGCGACCTGGTCTGGGAGCTGTTTCCACAGACTTCCGGCCATGTTTGAATTCACGATGCCAGCGTTTTACAAGGTCATACGATGGGGCATTATCACCATAAGTTTCTTTCATTTCATCAAAAGTCTCCTGATGGTGTGCGTCCTTTAAAATACAAAAATCGGATCACTGCTTGACATTCAACAGGCTCCATTTCACACCTGACTCAGTGCAAACACTTGTAACACAGAAATTAGTTCAGAGCTGTAATTTGCCACATAACCCGTAGAGATATAAATCATATCGCATGCGAAATTTCAGTTGGATCAGATAACTGGAAGTGGGTCAGAGGCATTACTTATTGCACGCCCCTCGTACATTCATATCTGATCTACTTCACTATTCCATGTTTACAAAGGATGTGTCTTCTATCGTATCAAACCTGACCGAAAGGGTAATCGTAGGCATAGGCCGATTCATACCATCCAAAAAATTCCAACAAAGCCATGGTTCTCCCCAGAATGTTCTGCTGCCATTGCGCACAGAAGTCACTTTTTCCATAACTACCAACGTAATAGATGCACTGAGGCTGCTTGTTCTTTTTTCCAACATTTAAATAAGCTCCACCCATCTTTGCAATTCACAATGGAGGAAGAAAGGGACTATATGCGGCCATTCCACGACGTACTCGTGGAGCGCACTCCTTCTGTTTTTCTTACCAGTATATTTAGGAAGCCGACATTTACGGGACTCTATCTCAGTTGGGATTCTTTTGCCCCCAAGCGCAGAAAGAAAGACCTCATCAGAACTCTCACGCATCGAGCTTTGATGATCTGTTCTAGTTCTCGATTGACGTCCGAGCTTCACAAAATTAAAGAAATTTTCCTCTTCAATGGATACCCTGAGCATCTAGTCTCATATACCATAGGAAATAAGGTTGACAACTTTAATTGAGCTAAGGTATATGGTCCTCCTCGTTGCCCCATTTATCTCAAGCTTCCGTGGTTAGGCTCTTCCAGCCAACCTTTAGCAGACAAAATATCGTCTTCAGTAACACACTGTTTTAATGCTGCTAATTTGCGCATTATTTATTCCACTCGTCCTGCTTTCCCTTCCTTTCTTAAGGACGCCTTGCCTTCCAATGAACAAAGTTCGGTTATTTACCTTTACCAATGTCAGTGCGACGCTGACTATGTTGGCAAGACGATACAGCGATTATCGGTCAGAGTGGCTCAGCATGTTCCAGGCTGTATCCGTAGACACGAACCGGTCCCGTCTTCTAGAAGTTCACAGACGCAAGAGTCTGCTATAGGTGACCACTTGTTGGACAAGAGAACGTGTCGTGATCTCTACTCTGATAACAGTTTTACCATTTTACATAGTGCACGACATCGTTTCCACCTCGACGTACTAGAGGCTATTGTCATCAATTCTCGACGTCCCTCTCTCTGCAGACAAAGGCAGTTAAAACATTCATTGCAGTTACTCTTGGTCGTCCGTGAACTAATTTTTTTTCCGACCACTTTACAATTACAATATTTTTTACCAATTCATGGTTTTGAGTAATTAACCAATTTACCGACGATTCCCCCTGAAGAGAGTCGGTTGAAAAGCGCTTCGGTAATATCAAATCTGTTTTTTTCCCCCTTTTTATTTTTTTTCTTTGTTCTGGTAGCTATCGACACATCGCATAACATTTTCCCCATATCATCCGTTTTTATTCAATTGTGGGGCACCACTTTATGCTCTTCATAT
>NC_136499.1:227500-255000 GCF_053919585.1 Euprymna scolopes
AGTTTCGAAAAATGCAATTATTGTCATCAGAAGAAAGAGGGTTGCAAAATATACAATAAATTTTGTAGATTTGTGCATGAAAAGAAACTACAAAGATAAATGGAATCATATTTGCATAAAAAATATAACAGTTTCTAAAAGTTTCTAAAGTTTTATAATGATTATGAAAGTAGAAACAATACAAAGTTGAAGTCTAAAAGGATATGTTAAAAATCTATTGAATAAAGAGGTAAAATATAGGAAGGACAGGTTAAATCCAATACAGACCATTGAAAAGCTATGTGAACAGGAAGCAGAATTGCAAATGTCTAGGGTAAGTTCATGGTTCCGGAAAATACATAGAATCATTGAGAAATAAAAATAAAGTTTTTAAAATACAAAAGAAAAAGGGAAAAATTGAGGTAAGTGATAGCAAAACAATGTTAACCAGATGAAAACGGGGGAAATGAAAACTCAAGGAATAGCAATAAAGATTGACATTAAGAAAGGGGGGGTAAGAAAAAGAAAAGAAACATGAAAAAGAAGAAAAGAGAAGAGAAAAAAGAATTAGAAGCCGAAAAAAGAGGAGAGCAAACATATAAATAATGGAGAAAAGAGGAAATAAAATGGGGGGGGGGAAGCCGACAGAAACAAACGTAATCAATCTATTTTTAGAACAGATAAATATAGGGCAGGCGAGCTTATTAGACAGAAAAATAATTATGCGGAAATGATAATTCAACTTTATTTATTTAAATAAAATTGGGAAGGCGGTTCAAATAAGTAGAAAGATTAACAGATCATAAGTTGGAGTTTTATAATTTAATGTATAATGGTTCGTAGACACATATATACATATACAAACGCATAAATGCATATACACATATACAAAATCAATAATATAAGATAAGAAGTGAGACTAAAGAAGCAACCAAGTCACACCCAAAGAGTACACACACATGTAATTATACACACACATAAACGCATACATATATATACATATATACATGAACATATATACACATATATATGCATATATATACATATATATATATATACACACGTACATACACACATGTACATATATACACAGGCTCATACTTATACGCAAATATACCGCCAAGAGCTAGTATATAACAACTTCCCGAATCTCTCAAAAATAATAACAATAATAATCAAGAGGAATAAAAGAAATCTCTTATATTTAATAAAATTTTAGCCAAAGAGTTTAAAAGCAAGCTAAGTAATTTAAAATTGGTTGCATTTGAATTTTTCTTGTAATAACATTGGAAAATAAGTTCGCTTTTGAAATTGATTATATTGATACTTTGGCAGAAAGTAATTATACTTATAGCTTCAGATATGCAAAGGTGAAAGACTTAGAACCTGGGTTATAAGACTTCATTTTGTAAAAATAAACCAATTTGCAGAGATATATATATATATATATATATATATATATATATATATATATATATATATATATAATAGTGATAACATACTAAAATGTCAATAATACTAACACCAATATCTTATTAAACACTAGCAATATTATATAGGATCTAATTAGAAATATAAAGATATAAATTGTCCATCATATTTAACAAAATATGCTTAAAAGAAAAACACTCTCTCTCTCTCCTTATATATGTACATATATTTATGTACAAATAACATGTCAACGTTACCGACTCATTCGACTAGAATACATACGAGCATATATAAGTTATTGATGCTCCCCTGAACACTGATCTTTTAAAGATATAGTGCTCAATATAACAAAAAATTTGACGTAGAGCAATTCTATTCTCTACTATTTTTTTGTATTTTATATATTTAAGAAAATGTGCGCTCTTGATTCTAAAATTATCATCTAAGATGTTTTCTATGATTCTTTTTGATCTTGAAAATCTGTTTTCTGTTTTTGATCCCGTTGTCGTTGTCAAATGCTGTGCTCCTGAATTTTCTTCTGGTGAACTATTACCTGTTATAACTTAGCGGATCTGTCGATTTATGGACAATTCAGGAGAGGGTACGGCCATCGCATTTGACATTTCGAAAACGTTTGAAAGTTGATGGCATTCTGGTCTTCTACATAAACTGCGAGGTTATTGTCTGATATGCGATGTTCTTAAAATCATTAGATTTTTTCTTTTTGATCAAAGATTGGATCTTTTATTCTTTTTTTTACCAATGCCGCTGGAGTTTCACAGCATTCGATTCTGTTCCTTCTCTATATCAATGATTATCAGAGAATATTGTTAAGAAAATTAACATCAATGCTGATAACATCATTCTCTAATCTGGTATTGCTTCTGTCCCTCTAAGATCAGTTGAAATATGCAACTAATATAGACGTTTGCTTGGTTTAAGTTATAGTTTGGGAGATGAATTGACTTGTTCCGTGTAATTCTGTAAAAATTAGCTTGTGTCTTTCAATTGGAGGTGTGTCCCTTTTCTTCCTGATATTTTCATGAATTGCTCTTCTCTTGAGAAAAAATTGACTCTGAATTTTTTTTTATCTTTCTCATCAAATCTTTATTGGAGTTCATAGATTAAATCTATCGCTCTTTCTGCTTCTCGTAAAGTAGAATCTATTTCATTCTAAATACCTTCTCTCGCCTAAAGCTATTCCCTATCTCTACATATCTACTCTCAGACAATGCATGGAATATTGTTGTCATATTTGGGTTGGTGTATCTATATCCCATTTGAAGATTCTTGATAAGGTGCAGAAACGTATCTGCAATTTAATTGACCCCACACAATTTTCTCAGCAATCTTTATCTCACAGACATGATGTTGCTAGCCTCATTTTTTTCTATAAATACTATTATGACATATGTTCTTAAAAATTGTCTGATCTATTCCATGCTTCTTTTGTTCCGGTACTTCTGTTGCTTGACTCATGGGTCTAGTGATCTCCGTCACTTTTTTGATATCTCATTGTAATATAAATTCTTATTCTAGTAGATTCTTTCCAAGAACTGCTGTTTTCACTTTACTTTTAACCCTGGTCTTTTCAAGACTAAAGTCAATAAGCATCTCCTGCGATAATCATCTTTCGTGCTTATTAGCTCCTTACATTAAGTGGCTTCATGCCTTGTCTGGAGCGATTTCCATGTAAAGACGTTATAAATTTATTTCACCTGAATACGGCGTTTGCATATTATATATCTAGTCGAGATTTGTCGTCCGACTGAAGACTGAGAAAAGTCAAATGCTGTTTTGTATTAACTAAGAAAGGGGAGGGAGTAACGGAGAGAGAATTTAGTAAGGCGGAACGAAAAACATTACATTTTCTTCACCATGGAAACCGCCAGCAAACATATCTACGATCGGAGGTGTCAGACAGGCTTAACTATAAATCACTTGGGTTGCACGACAAGGTAGATATTAACTCTAATTTGCATACGTTCAAATACATTAACGCAATTAAATTTTGAAACAATCTATAGTGCATATATTATGACATTAATATTTAGATATGTAATAGTAATGAAAAACAATGACGACAGTACAATCTAAAATTACGCTTAAACCAGGACAAAACTCAAACAAAACCAAATTGCCTCCTCCCTTGAGGCGTGCATTTACGAACATCCGTGGGCTTAGAACTAAATTTAAATGACAGTAATTGTCTGTATTTTTGAGTTGAGGTGTTTTCATTGATTGAGATTGTCGGACTGACTTCCTCATCTTGGTTGTTATAGTCACAACGTTTCGGCTATTTTGCCCTCCGGCCTCTATCAGGTGTTTTGTATCGAACTGGTGCTGAGTTCAATCCTGAACGAAGGCAGTGAAATGTAACATTCAAAACAGAGAATCAGCAACTATGTCCCAGAGCCTAGCTGCAGTCCGACCACGGTACCCCCGTAATAATAATAAAGGGTTGGGTTCAAGGCTCCTAACAAACGGTTCCCCAGTTCGATACAAAACACCTGATGAAGGCCGGAGTGCAAAAAGGCCGAAACGTTGTAACTATAACAACCAAGATGAGGAAGTTAGTCCGACAATCTCAATCAATAATTTAAATGACGTTGAAGCATTTCTCCTAACAAACACCCCGGATATCTTAGCACTAAGTGAGACTAACCTACACTCCTCCATCCCCTCTAACCACTTTAATATGCCCGGATATCTCCCACTCTGCCGTAAGGAATCTGAAAGACATATGCACGGGCTTGGAGTCTATATTCGAAATACCCTTCCCTTGACTAGAGAAACAGACATAGAATCTGACGATTAAGCCTTTATGTTCTTTAGACTTAACATGCAACATAACATTAGTTACTTTTATTTTCTCTACCGCTCTCCCTCGACTCAGGACTGTGTCTTAATAAACAAAGTCTCTGAAAGCATAGATACAACACTTTCCCTCGACACTAGCGCACAAGTGCATGTATTTGGTGAATTTTCACAAAAAGTTTTCGCCTGATTTTAGTGCCGTTGCATAAAACTAAATTGAACTAAACACGGCCTACATTTGGATTCATTACGTCTAGTTAATGTGTTCTCATAATTCACAATAATCGATTAATCATTTTAAGAGACAATCTTGTAATAATAGGCCCCGTCCAGTCTTGAAAGAGAATAGAATCTCCTTTAAGAACAGATGCGCGTATAATTGTGATGCAAGTGTTGCTCAATAAAAGATATCCGGAGTCAACACTGCTTGATTCCAATGGCAAGAAGTTCAGACCGACTGAAAGCAATGAAAGATAAGCGCAGAGCACATATGGTATTTCGAAATGATCACCCATTTTAGACCTGGCACGGCTCAACGTCGTTTAACAACGGTTATCTAACGGGTACTGGCGTGCCAACGTGATTATGCCGTATACTAATCCCTTAATAAAAAAATATAAAGGTATATACTTACCTAATTTTATATATGTCGTTATATCCGTCCCATGACAACTTCTTAATATTGAACCAATTGATTATAAAGACAAATATACACGATTCATTATCTGGTCTGAGAAAATGTTTTGTTTACCTTTTCTTTACTAATTCGTCACAATTTATCAAGGCAGAAAACAACTTCAGAATTACGGTTAGTGTGTTAGATGAATTGTCAATTTCATAAAGAATATTATTTTAGGATTTTAAATGAATATGGTTTTACTAATCTGATTGCATTTAAGTGTTTTATGATTACATTTAAGTGTTTTATGGTAAGTGTTTGCTGATATTTTTTGTTGCGTTCTCATCTAACGAGTTCTTATTTACTTCCCTACTTATGGGGGAAGAGTTAAACACAAGATTATAATTTGGAAAAAAAAAACTCTCCTACCATTATAGAGCAAAATGGATTCGAACAAAAATTAAAATTGCTTCAGTCTAGAAAAATTTCTCTTTCACTGACCAAAGACAAAAAAATGAAGTGTAATATCAGAACAGATACTACACTTCGCACCTAGATCAAAAAGTTGTTTGTTATTAAATGCCTTATGTGGAAAGATGTCTGAATGTGAGCGGAGATAATGATGATCAGTTTACATTTGATTTACATTGTTTGTCTAAAAAGTATTGTTGTGAAAAGCCATCTGGCCTTCTACTCGACAACATCGCAGAACTCAATGTTGTGTTCCGTGAATTTTATTTCTTTCGGCTTCTTTTTTCGTTCTAGCCGTATCGTCGTCTTTCACATACTGGCGGGTAAGCACAGGTATGAAAAAATAAAACAGCACAAGGAAAACACTGGTTACGACATTTTCTGTAAATATTAGCTGCACTCTGGAAGAGTGTGTGTCACAATCGAGCCTCTGAATGCTAAGGTCCATATCTACATTTACTTTCGAGGTTGTCGGTTACTCAATTCATTTCTACATTTCCCCCGAGCCATAATCTGCCTCTGACTGCCAAACTCGCAACTGTCGTCAACTGAACACTGTCCTCAGCCGTCGCAAAACCCACTGTTCGCACACTGGCCCCAAACTTTGTAAAGCTGTTGTAAAACTCACTGCTAAGTGTAAAACTTATTCTAAATATATCTCAGGTTCTTTTGTTCCCGTTCGCGGCCACATATGGGTGACAACCTAACCCCAGCTCTCCTTTATGAATTCATGGACAATTTTCTATGCCTTTGTTACTGATAAGACTATTTTCTCCTTATTTGTTATACTTTTTTTCCTTTTTTTCTTACTTCTCAATATTATTGTGGCGAGGAGCAACATCGATAGTATCACATTATCAATAATAAATAAAATTCCTTAAATTACACAAGTCACACAAAAGGTAAACTTTCGATTTAAATTGGAGTTTAACAATATATTTCAGCGTCCCTACATCCATGAAACTAATAATACTAAGAACGTTGTACAGATTATCTATTCATTATTTTGCACTTGACTAATTCTATTACAAATGACTTTTAAAAATATGTCTTCTCCCAGTTATCGACATTGAACCCTGTAATAACAAAAATTATGATAGCATACTCTTGCTGAAAAACTTCGCCAGGAGACATTTTTTGCGTTGTGTTAACATATGTAAATTAGAAAGTTTATATTGACAGATATCTTCAGGGCTTTATTATCTTACAAGAGATCTAAATCTCCTTTTACATACAGCGCCTCGTATTTTCAAATGGTCATTAATCTAGTACTGGTCAGACCCTTCGGTGATTTAACGAGAACTGCTCTATCAACGTGATTATGTTATAATTATTAAGCAATACAGTCCCACCTTATTCTGTAGAAACGTAAAATGCCACTTGAATTCATCCCCTATTGGCGCTAATCTATTGAGGCCAACAGGAAAAACTGACAATATTAACAAATAATTTAAAAAAGATTGAAATAAGGCACGAAATAATAAAAAAACAAATATTTTATCTCGTGAACGTAATTTGCATTGTAATCAATGCAGCAGATGTTGTAAAAAATCTTTTATTGCAATTACTCTACTGGAAAACAAACCTTCTGTAATACACAACGACATTTATGTGCATTAGCTTTCATTTGATGTTAAAATGAATAATAATTGTCTACTCCCTCAAAAACTTCATGGAATATATCCCACTATACTAACCTTTCTTTTATTTTTCACGTCTTCGAAGTATGTGATCATATTATCGTGTATCGTTTCTGTAATGACTCCTTTGTCGTATATTTAAACATACGAGACCTTTTTCGAACTGCAAAAAGTGCAGATAAGCCAGTGGTTTATCGTATGACCCCCCTTCCCATATCTGCAGAGGATTGGATCGCGTTTGTACTCCCATAGTACGTGTGATCGTTACATTCCTTAT
This sequence comes from Euprymna scolopes, assembly GCF_053919585.1. Taxonomy (NCBI): domain Eukaryota; kingdom Metazoa; phylum Mollusca; class Cephalopoda; order Sepiida; family Sepiolidae; genus Euprymna; species Euprymna scolopes. The sequence continues at coordinate 234,735 of NC_136499.1, forward strand.
GTAAAGCGATTGAATATCTTTCATTGCACAAACAATACATCTGAGCTAGGAGGGGTAGGTTTCAGAGAATTTTATTTTTGTCAATGGAAGTATAAGATATTCGTCTACTGATGGTTTTCTCATATAATTTTATCTTTAATTTTGTCATACACATCACACACGCATGAATATGCGCGCACACACACACACACACAAACACACACACACACACACACACACACACACACACACACACACATATATATATATATATATATATATATATATATATATATATATATATATATATATATATATATATACTAGCACGTTGCCCGCTCATAAAATGCGCTTAAAAATGATATTTTTATTTATGCGGATTACTAAAGATTAATTTTATCATTTATTATTTAAATACAATTCCGGGCATATAGTTTTTCTAATTTGTGCGCTCTTGTTCTTTTTCCCCGCAAAAGAGAAAGATACATTAATTCCAGCTTCCACTGCTGTTTTGACAGAGAAGCGCCAGTTTGAATTGCCCGTGCCAGACGCGTGTGGAACGGTAGAAACGCTGAAGGCGCTTCTTGGCACTTTGTCTTTTTCACTTTAGAACATACTTTAACTAGCACGAGGGGTCCCATCTAAATCGTTCATCTGACACTATTACATCCTATTTCACTGAAAACATTTCTATATTTACGCCCTAGAATAGAAGTCTTGGAAATATCATGCTGACATGATAAATTGCTTTTGCGAAATTACACATGAGGCGTAACAACTACTTACTAGGTACATGCAAAATGAACGCCAATGCTAAAAGTGTATAAACATTTTGACCCTTTCCTTTACTTAAAAATTCACCAAAAAATCAGGAAATTAACCAATTTTGATGAAATTTTCAGTATTTATCAAATGATGATGACGGAATATAATGAATGCATTATTTATATTTACATTTTAGTGGAAATACCTATTCTGTTTAAACAAAAATTACTTTTACTAAAGTTATGGTTTTCAGTAATAAAAAATGAATGAATTTAATTTTGCTTTTTTATGAAAATAAAGCATAGTAAATTATAACAAATAAAAAAATTATTTAATTTTTACAGGAATATTACAAAAAAAACCCTAAAGTCCGTATTAATGAATTTGATATAACTAAAAAAAAATAAAATAATTTCTTGGACTACTGATATTATCATTGAATTAAGCATTGTTTATTTAATATTTTCACACAAAAAATTATAATAGCAACAAATATTTCTACTTTTTTTTTAAATTTCATATTTCGCATAATTTTCATATTTAAGACTTTAATATTTTCCTTGCTTGCATGCATGTGAAACATTCAGTGTAATATAATTTTAAAAAATGATCCAAACGTTCAGGATATGAATATATAGATGCTCATCTGGGGGGAAAAACAAAAAACTATCACTCCTCCCTCCCTTGAATAACATTGCGTCATTTTCAGAGCTTTTCGACTGGCTGAAATTTTGGGCGTCCTTATATTCGTGTTTACAAAACTCCCGAAAGGCAGAATCCCTCGTTTTTTTAGCTAATTAAACCATTTTTTGTACAAACAATGTGTGTTTTTTTATTTAATTTAATATCTTAGGATATTGCTTTACTAATTATGAAATAGACCCATAAAACTAATATTTATCGTTTAAAGGATTTTTACAATGAATTTATGTAACTTCAGAATTTAGCTGAATTGGTAAGCTCGCCGTGAAAACATTTTTTCATAACTTGTACAAATATTTTTTTTTCCTTTTTGAAATTAACTTTAGTTTTTAATACAATCAAAGAGTAATCAGAAACCTACGAAAAAATTATGATAAATCGGCTTTCAAAACTAGGTCCGCCTATCTTTATCCGTCCATTTTCGCCCGTACCTACTACTCACTTATTTATTAAAGTCATAAAATGTCACTGAATCTTTTATTTAATGCACATGGGTCACTTTTCCCATCCCGTCGGTCATGATCGAGTAGAAGTGTTAGTTTTATATTATTCTTAGTGATTAGAAAGGATTGAATCTTCAACTTTCAGAAGATTTCACTTAGATTTTTTGTTTAGTTGTTTTGTTTTATGGTATATCAACTCATTTCGTTTTTTTTTTTAATGCTGGATCTAGAAAGTTTGGGGAAAGATTTTATGCTTCAATTTCGTTATATCTTCAAATATTTATTCATGGAGTTTTATTTGGTTATTTTGTTTGTGGCATATCCATTCTTTTAGGGTACAGTAATTTTGAAAAAAATAATTATGATTCAAATTCTTTATATATTCAAATATTTATTGATGTAGTTAGGTTTTGTTGTTTTGTTTTACGGCATAGCAATTCTTTTAAAGATATTTTAGAGGTGTTTAATGCGCAATAAAAAAATTTTAGAAACAAAAATTTTTAATGCTTCAAGTTTTTATATCCTCAAATATTTATTCATGGTGTTTCGCTTATTTGTTTTTGTAGAGGAAAAACTTTTGCTGTTGATTTCTTTTACTTTGCAGAGTATTATTAAGTTTTGTAAAGGAAAAGAGAAAAACAATAACATCTATGTTTAGTGTATTTTAGTCCGGGAAATCATTATCCTCAGACAGCCTGATCTGATTGCACCATTTTTTTATAACAGTTTGCCAAATTACACAATTGAAAATTCGTATAGGTTCACAAATTCTAAAATTAGATTCCTACGTTCAAAAAGATGTACCAGAATAAGAGATTAAATTGAATAAAACGTTGTGAAAATAGAACATAATATGAACATACTAGTTTGAATAACATAAATAATACAAATTACCAATCCTTGTAGGAAAAAATCGAAAGTTTATTAGGTATGTTATATTATGTGCTAACATAGGTATGTAGCGTGGTAAAAGAGAGTAAACTTGGCACAGTGTCGCATTTAGCTTTCATGGGTAGACAGTAACCGAATAGCAAAATCAAAATGGCCCCCACCTTTTAGTCTTTAACTACAAAAAAAAAAGAGACAAAAAACAATAAGAGATACAAAAAGAGGCGACATTTTTTACGGCATAAGTCACGTACCTACCTACTACCCAGGAAGCAATAGGTTAATAATGTTTGAGTCAGTGCTTGACGAAATGCGTTCGGCTCGTTTGGTATGCTCAGGAGGCAGACGGAAACCGAACTGCCGTTCACGAAAGTCTCCTCTTTTCACATTTACTCAGTCGAAAGGAATGCGAAAGCATATAATTGCAGCGTGTCTCGATTTAGATCCTAATTACAACATATTGCTCTGAGGTTCACTTCAAAAATAACTTTGTGTAAGCGTATAAGTATATAATGGCTTTAAAAGCGCACACATAGTTTACCCTAATGCGCTTCGTTTTATTTTTATCTGGAGACGGAATAAATAGTAGTATAAGTATTTTATTACTTATTTGGTTAAATGTATAGGTGATCCCCCTTTTTGAATCACAGGTTCAGATCACTAGTACAAGACTTGTTTTGCAATTTGTGATTTTCTTTGTCTATTCCAAGACCAGAAGGCTGAATTAACCGTTTATTTAATGGTATTATCTACAGAATCACTATATATATATATATATATATATATATATATATATATATATATATATATATGGGTTAAGAAATTCCAACGAAAGAAAGATGTATATTTACCCCCTTATTTAAATATATATATATATATATATATATATATATATGTGTGTGTGTGTGTGTGTGTGTGTGTGTGTGTGTGTGTGTGTGTAAAAGAGATTTAGAAGGCTGTCACAATGCAAGGAATGAATGATAGTCGCTGTTGGTAAGAGGAGACGAGAACAAGTGGCGATTTACAAATCAATAAGTACATACGTATATATATTTGATATATATATATATATATATATATATATATATATTCAGTTGTATGGTAAAATGTCTTATTTGTAAGTCTATGCGACGTATTCCATTATTAATTTCGGAAAAATTTTCCCTTTTCAAATGGTGTGCGTAACAGGTCGATTCAAAGCATGCTGGATGAATATATATATATATATATATATATATATATATATATATATATATATATATAATCTACTTATATAAAAAAGATACGTCGTGTTTGTGTGTGTGTGACAGAAAAAGAGTTCCCTATGAACTCCAAAACGGCTTGGCCTATTTTCATGAAATTTCACAGGAATGTCTGAGGGTGTTCTTATATAAGCTTTGTATCGGAATACCTCCGATAAATATCGAAAATCGAAAAATCCCATTAAAAAGAAACAATTCGATTTCAGTCAAAGTTAACACTTTATACAGCCAGACATCACAGGTGCATTTGAGAAGTTTTATCATCACAGAAGCAGAAGTGTCCGGCCTATAAAATCAACAGTAGGCTGTTTGATAAGACAGGACATGTTTCAAATGAATATTTCTGCTTAGAGCACAATTGAACCACGATATTGACTTATGCCTTTTAAACATTAATGTTAGTCATTATATAAAAATAATTTCATAAAATCAACAGGAAATTTTCTACAGTGCTATATAGGCGACAATGTATTTTGAACAAAGTCATTATAAGGAGGCTTGTGAGCTTCCTCTCAGTGCACCGCGGTGGGTTCCTGACTAGAGCAGGCAATCAATCGATTTGATTGACAAATAGGGGATTCCACCGATTCGATGACAATAGGCGTATTAAAGGTGTGGAACATTCGGAGATTCTCAACTCCGGGCTACGTCGGCAAGGGGAAACTTGATTCCACATATTTCTCGTATGTTATATTTCCCTTCTTTTAGAAATAAGGCTGATAGCCATTAGTCGAGTGCTCTCGTGTAATGAATGAATGTGTGAATGTAGGATTGACATGAAATTCTTAAAGATAAACTAAAATGACCGAAAAATGGGCTGAAATGACTTAAATAAATAAAAAGTAAATGACTTAGAATGACTTTAATGAACTTAAGGATGAATAGAATGACGTTAAGAATGACTTTAATGCTTAAAAAATAACTGGAATCCTTCAAAAACAACTTGAATGATCTGGAGAATGACTTGAATGGCTTTGAGACTGACTGGTTGTAAAGTAGGTGATCATTTTACATTAAATTAATACAGAAACGTGATCCCCCAACTTTATATCACAATAAGTACAGCATGTAGTAAGAATAGATACTACACTTTGATCTTGACCAAAAGGCCAAGAAAGGGGTATTTATTTGCTCCCCTACCTAGCAAATTAGGCACAAGGCCGATTTTTTTATGTGAGGAATGAAGGGGAAATGGGTACCAACTCCCCGGGGAGTAGGGGAGCTGGATAGTTACGATTGGTATGAAGGGTTGCCCATACATTGACCAAGGTCTTATATGTGGGGTTGCCCCCACATATGGTCTTTGCTTGCAGTAGGTATTTATTTGCTCCCCCACCGAGCAAATTAGGGACAAGGTCAATTTTTAATGTGAGGAGTGAAGGGAGGGGGAAGGGAAAAAGAGGACCAGCTCCCGAGAGGTAGGAAATGGGAGCTGGTTAAAGGTCAGGTATGTGGGGTTGCCCCCACATCTGGTCTTTGCTTGCAGTATCTGCCGGACAGATACTCCACTTTGATCTTAGCCTTTTGGCCAAAAAAATCTTAAAAAGTTAACAACAGCATCTATTAACAACAGACCTTTGATCTTAACCAAAAAGGCCAAGCACATAAGTGTTACGGACAGACCGACAGACCGACCGACAGAGTGACTTATAGAGTTGCTAAAAAAGGTACGATTACAAAAATCTTCAGTATCAAATAATCCGTATACACTGTAAAATTTACTTTATGTATGAAAACTAAAGAGAGGAGATATAACATATGAGAAATATTTGGAATCAAGTCTACACTTACTGTTATATCAGATCATTTAAAAACATGACAGCAAGTATGGGAGTTATGTTGATAAATAAATATTTTCTTAAACAAAATAATGTGAAATTCCTTCTTGTTCTTTGTTAACATTGTTACTTGATATGTCCTTTATTTCACATGAATAGAAATATGAAATGAAAATGTTGTTTTATTACTGAAAATATACATTTGTAGACACTTAGATGTGTACACTTATCATTCTTTAAAACTCCGAAAATCGAGACCAAAAACTTTCGGAAGCAAAGGACAAAAATAACAAACTATCATATTGAATACAGAAAATGCTGTTTCAGTGACGAACGCGGGTTTACCTAATCGTTATTTTTAATAAAATTGGAGTTAGGAGAAATAAAATATGAATTATTTGTCAAAATAGTCAATGGTTAAATAGAATTAAGGAAAATGATAAAAATATTAAAATTAAAAAAGAGTAAAAGAACTTATTTCGCATATAAAGGAAAGAAAAAACGATGAAATTTAATAAATGTGCCTATTTAGCTAGCAGAGACAGTATGAAATTACAATTCGGAATATATCTATATGTATAAAAATGAAACGCCTGGTTTGTTCAAAGTCGATAAACTAGAAATTTACAGTCCGTTTGTAAACATATTTTGGAGCAATGACTGTATCTAACCTAACTGTGTTTTTAAATATTAAAAATTAAAAATATTACCATATTAAAAAAAAAAAACGTTTTTTCGACACCGTATCTTTCCGTCACTTTCCGTTTTTGGCCGAGAACATTGAGTGTACATACTTTCGGTTTCTTCCACGCCGTTCATTACCGTTAAGTACCCCTGTCATATTTTTATATAAACAATTACATTAATTCGTTTTATTTTATTTATTATTTCTTTTTTCGGCCTGTTTTTCTTTAGATATTATCTTTAACCATTAGCGGTGTATATTTGACTTATTTTTACATTCTATTTAAACACACACATTCTTTAACTCTGTTTCAGAAAATTCAGTTTTTCATCATATTCGGAAATAATGATTTTATCTAACCTAACTGTGTTTTTAAATATTAAAAAATAAAAAAAATACCATATTACATAACACTTTTCCGAGAACATTACTCTCTGTTTATGGCCGATTAATTTCGACATTTGTTTTTCTAACAAAAAAACACCGTAAATTATTTTTTTTACATGCTTCCTTATTTTTTACATAAACAGTAAATTCACTTGCATTACTGTTTGTTTACTTTACATTTATATATAAACCATTATATTACTTCCTTCTTTTTTATGCAGCCTGTCTTATCCTTTATATATTAATTTTTACACTTAGCGGTGTCGTTTACTTTTTTTCCAGTTTTTTATTTGTTTTTTCCTCTTCTCTATTTTGATCATATTAAACAAACTTCTTTCCGCCAACCTTACTTGCATTACTTTTTTTCATCCTGCTTTTTCTTTATATATTATTTTTGCATTTGCGGTGTACAATTGCCTTATCTCAGTGTATGCTATTTCATTTCACTATTTGTTTTTTTTTGTTTTGTTTTTTTTTTGCTTTTTTTTGTTTTTCTATTTTTTTTACAACCGTTCCTAACAAAAAAAAAATTCCATAAATCAATTTTTTTCTACGTGCTTCCTTATTTTTTTACATAAACAATAAATTCACGTGGATCACTGTTACGTCACTTTTCTTATCTACTACAAACAAAAAAAAACATAGAATTCTTTCTTCTGTTTGATTCTTACATTAGCAATTTGTCCGTTTACTGCTTAGGACAACCCCTTTTCCTTTTGGGCGTTTCTTTGGATCTAAAGTCATTCTTGGTACGTACCGGTGGCGTTAGTTTTTTCCGTTTAAAATGCCTCGCCACAGATCACACTTAGGTCGGCGTACCCGCAATGCCGATTCAATTCGGCGATTAGTTGACAGTTAAAATCCTGAACAACGAGCATCGGCAAACGAGCAGAGCAGACAACGGATGATTTTGATACGTGCCAATGAAGCAGCAGGACGACGTGCTTGCAGACTTGAGGAAGCAAGATTACTCGTACAACAATCCCGTAATACAGATCTACTTCGACCTCGACGGAATGAACGTGGGAGACTGCGACATGCGGAAAGACATCAGTGAGAAACTGCAGTTCAGCGTCAATCTCGACTCCATGCTCAACCAACCTGGGATTGGAATCAGCTTGCATTCCACTACGACCCTGATGATGATTACAGTTTGAGTCACCAGGTTCAAATCGGCAAAATGACTGAAGTGTGTCCCTACTGCAAGGCTCTGAAATTTAAGGGGGAAACTAAAGAATTGTGCTGAGCCAATGGAAAAATTAAACTACCTCAACTTGAGGAACCACCACAACCATTAAAATCTTTGCTTGCTGGATATACTACTGAATCAAAGCATTTTCTATCAAACATCAGGAAATACAACTCATGCTTCCAAATGACGTCGTTCGGTGCAGAAATCATTACAGTACAATTCATGCCAACTTTTAAAGTTAAGGGACAGATTTACCATAAAGTTGGATCTCTGCTTCTTTGCCCAAACGGTCATCATAGATTGCTACAACTGTATTTTATCGGTGATAACAATAATGAACTGAATGCACGCTGTGGAATTTCAACTGGCACAAGAAGGTCCGTTGTTTCCGAACTGCAAAACATGCTTCATAATAAAAACAATCTGGTGCGTTTATTCAAAACTGCAATTGAAATGATGCCATCTGATACAAACAAGAGTGTTATTAGTACTGACAAAGCGCCTGCTGGAGAACACGTGCGAAGATTCAATGCTCCAACTATAGATGAGGTGGCAATTGTTATAGTTGGAAATCAATTTCAACCGAGAGATATTGTCCTTGATAGGAGAAATGATCAATTGACAAACATTGAAGAAACTCATCGATGCTATGATGCTCTGCAATATCCAATCATTTTCTGGGATGGTGCTGATGAATATCATTTCAATGTTAACATGATAAATCCAGTTAATGGTGAGGAAACAAATAAAAAAAATGCAGCGCAATGAAGTATTATTCATACCGATTAATACTTCGGGAAAATGAAACCAATCACATTCTGAAATGCTGCCAATTGTTCCACCAATAAATCGTAAATATGTACGCAAAAATTGAATCTGAACGTTTCCTATTCATACGTTTGAATCGGTCCAAACTTCGCTCTAAAGAATATGTTCACTTGCGAGATGCAGTTCAAATTGATGGTAATACTACAAACGTTGGAAGACTAACAATTTGCCGTTTTCATATATAGGTAGTCCAGGTCATAAGCATGAGTACACTCAGGATGCTTTTTCATATGTTCATCAGTATGGCCGTCCTGGCCTGTTCATTACATTCAAATGCAACCCTGCCTGTGATGACATACAGCAACTATTACTTCCTTGACAATCATCAGTGGATAGACATGATATTACAGCACGTGTTTTCAGACAAAAGCTGAAATCGCTAATAGATTTCATTGTTGAGCATAAATCTTTGGGTCTGTATGCTGCTGGATGTATTCAGTGGAGTGACAAAAACCATACTCACACATACTAATCTGGATCTATAACAAAATCAGTCCAGATGAAATCGACAATGTAATTCGTGCTGAAATATCTGATGCTGACATTGATAAAGACTTGCATAAAGTTGTGACAAAACATATGATACATGAACCTTGTGGTATATTAAATCCAAATTCACCATGCATGAAAGATGGAAAATGCTCTAAGCGATATCCTAGGCCATTAATATCAGACACAGTTACATGAAATGATGGATATAATTTATACAGGAGAAGATCTACAGATAATGGCGGAAAATTAGCAATTATACAAATGCGCAATAGTGATATTGAAGTCGATAACCGGTGGGTTGTTCCATATTCACCTTTGCTTTTAAAAGCCTACAAATCGCACATTAATGTAGAATGCTGTAACTCAATTAAGTCCATCAAATACATTTGCAATTATGGGAATAAAGGCAGCGATGTGGCAGTTTTGGGGTTGAAAACTCAAGGCAATGATAGGAATGCAAGCATACATATCGATAAAATTGCACAGTTTGCAGCTGGAAGACCTATATGAAGTAATGAAGCTGTATGGCAAATTCTTCCATTTCCCATACATGAACGAAGTCCATCTATTGTTCACTTATCAGTACATTTAGAAAATGGACAACGTGTTTACTTTACAGCTTCAAATGTGCAACAGATAGCTCTTAATCCCCCGGCGACAACATTAACGGCTTTTTTCACGTTATGTCAAAATGACGCCTTTGCATCAACACTGCTCTATTCGGAAGTGCCCATGTATTACACATGGAATAGGAGTAGGAAATTAATTGAATTACGTAAACGAGGAGATAGAGTAGACGGACACCCTGGAATTTACAAAGAAAACACAATAGGCCGACTTTATACTATTCATCCCAAACAAGATTAATGTTTTTACATTCGCATGCTGTTGGTAAATGTCCCTGGTCCAACGTCTTTCCAGCACTTAAAAAAATGTCAATGTTGTTACACATGCCACTTTTCGCAGTGCATGGCAAGCACTGAATTTATTGGAGAATGACGGACACTGAGATGAATGCATTAATGATGCATGTTACACATCGCATCCAATTCAAATTCGTGCATTGTTTGCCATCATATTGACAATTTACTCCTCTTCATCTCCATTAGAGTTATGGGAGAAATATAAATCACACATGGCCGAAGACATTTTGCATCAAAAACGCAATGAATACCTACCTGGATTTTACATCAGAAATTTATAATGAGGCATTGATACGGATTGAAAATTTGTGCTTAGAAATTGCAAACAAAGTTCTCAGTCAATTGGGATTGACGTCACCGAATCGATCTGCTGCGACTTTGATTGATGTAGAATTGCGTCGGGAACAAACTTACAACACAGATGATTTTTTGTTGTACATTCATTCAAATATTACAAGACTAACTATTGAGTATACACATTTACAACGAAGTAATGGAAACAGTCAATAATGGGGTGGGAGAAATTTCCTTCTTAGATGCGCCAGGAGGAACGTGTAAAACCTTAATTACATTAATTTTAACAACCATTCGATCACATTCTGACATAGCCTTAGCTCTTGCATCATCTGGAATAGCTGCAACATTACTGCCAGGTGGAAGAACTGCTCATTCAGCTTTGAAACTACCATTGAATATGCAATTTATGGAAACTCTATTGTGCAACATTTCCAAAACATTGAGTATGGGAAAGTTATTGCAGAAATGTAAACTTATTGTTTGGGATGAATACACAATGGCACACAAAAAATAATTGGAGGCTCTGGATCGATCATTGCAAGACTTACGTGGTAATGATCGACTCTTTGGGAATGCAGTATTATTGCTAGCTGGAGATTTCAGGCAAATACTAACTATAATTCCTCGATCAACACCAGCAGATTAAATAAATGCCTGCCTAAAATATTCCACTTTTTGGCAACATGTGAGAACATGCATTTGACTAGAAATATGCGTGTCCAGCAGCAAAACGATCACTCAAAAGAGTTATTTTCAAATTAATTACTGCAAATTGGGAATGGAAAACTGCCGGCTAATCTAACCATAGGGAAAATTATATTGTCACAAAACTTCTGTAATTTAGTGACAACAAAATACGACTTGATTAAAAAAGGTTTGTGCGGATATCTAATTTAACTATAAGGATCCCAGTTGGCTGAGTGAACGAGTCATTCTTGCACCCAATAACAACAATGTTCATGAACTCAACAGTACTTTTCAGTTGAACATTCCTGGTGAGTTAGTCACATACAACTCCGTCGACACTGTTCTTGAAGAAGACGAAGCAGTCAACTATCCAAAAGAATTTTTGAATTCGCTAGATTTGCCAGGGATGCCACCTCATGTACTGCAATTGAAAACTGGCGTGCCAATCATCCTGTTGCGAAATATTAATCAGCCCAAGCTTTGTAATGGTACACGTTTTCTGTAAAAAAAATGAATGACTAATAGAAGCCACAATTTTAACGGGACCTTTCAAAGGTGAGGATGTCCTGATTCCACGCATTCCTATGATTCCTAAAGACATGCCATTTCAATTCAAGAGATTGCAATTCCCAATTAGACTGGCATTTGCTATCACGATCAACAAAGCATAGAGACAATCTTTAGAATTGTACGGCTTATATTTACATACTGATTGCTTCTCACATGGGCAATTATATGCTGCATAGTCTAGAGTCGGCAAACCAGATAATCTTTTCATTTGCACTGAATCAGGAACCACCAGGAATATTGTGTATCCACAAGTATTGGAAAATTAAACATATCAGACACATGCATTTTTTGTCAATTTACACCATTTACGCCACAGTAACGCGTGACAGGGTACAGCTAGTATATCTATAAAAGTAAAATTGTTTGTATGTGTGTGTCTGTGTGTCTGTGTGTGTGCATTTCCCCAATAAACTACTCTGTCAATTTTCAGTCTACAGACTCGAGATTTGACATAAGGGGTATTGAGATTTGTGAAAATCGTTTTAATTGGTTTTCGGGCAGAAATTTGGCTGTCAAACTGTTAAATTTCAATGATTTAACGTTTGAAAACTCTAACAAACTCCCCCGCCAATTCTGGATCTAAACACTTGAAATGTTAGATGTAGGTTACTTGGACATGAATCAAACTTTTTTATTTGATTTGAGCCCCAAACAATAAATGTTAAGTGGTAAAGATTTAAGTCAAAATTTAAAAAAATATTTACTTCTGCGGTATCTACCAAATTACTCATCCAATTTTTGCTTTAAATATTTGAAATTTTACATAAAGTGTATTCAGACATGGAGTAAACTTTTTAATCGATTTTTGGTGGCCGAAAGTTTGGCCGAGAGTTTGGCTACCAAGTGGTCAAAGTTAAAAAGATTTTACCTTTGCGATCTATAGCAAACTATTCAGTCAATTTTCGATCGAAACATTTGGAATTTTACATAAAGAGTATTCAGACATCCAGCAAGCTTTTTAATCAGTTATTGAGCGAAAATTTGGCTGCCAAGATGTCAAAGTTGAAAGACTTGATCTTTGCAGACTCTACCAAATTCATCCACCAATTTTGGGTTTAAACACTTGAAATTTTAGATGTAGGTTACTTGGACATGAGTCATACTTTTTAATATATATATATATATAATTTAAAGGAGATTAGAGCAATAGTCTAAAGAGATGAGTGTATTTTAATGTAATAGTGAAATTACCAGTTTAATTAAAATACAGGAAAGAGAAAGTGGTCGTTGTAATTTAGATATATAATAAGCTCGATAGGTAAATATCCCAGAGCTAATTCAATATTAAGTAATGTGATTGATAATTTAAAATTTTTAAAAAATCAAATTATAATTAAATTAAAAATCCGTTTCATAAGAAGGAACAACAACAAAATCAATTATCTGTACGATCGTTTCGGAAAACAGTGCTTTTTATTGTGGTAGACATCCAGTTACGAACAATAATTATTACATATAGTTTTTTAATAAGCAAGGTCTCCTCGTCAGCATATTTTGAGGGGTTTATATATATATATATATATATATATATATATATATGCAAATAAAGTTATGAAAAGTACATAGGGACCGAGCAAAGCCGAGCTGAACTACTAGTAATCTATGAATTATGTAGACGAAAAAAATAAATAACAAGAGAAAAAGATTAATAAATGAAAATGGACAGGAATATTGTTTTTAATTTAAATAAAAAATAAAAACCTAACCGAAAATATTAGCTTCCAAAGAAGAACAATAAAGTTCAAAGGAATGATCTATCCGATTATTTGTAAGAGATTTACTTTTCAATACAAATATCAATTCTAACTGATAATCTCTAATGTTTTAAAGAGATAATAAAAATATCAATAAATGTCTGATTTATTTAGAGGAGTTAATATTTTTTTATGATTTATCGAGAATATTCACGTAAAATGGAATGACAAATGAAAAGACGTAAAACTTACCAACTATAGTAATGTTAAAAAGAGTTATATATTGCATTTGTTCCAAATATTTAGATTGTGACATTAAAATTCTGCTAAATATCCCTTATCTAGATATGGTACTATCATAATCATTTAATTTTTATTAAGTATTTCCTAGCTTATTTAGATATGATATTATTGTAACCATTAATGTTGTATTAATCTATTCTAAAAGTTGGTAATAAGTCTAAATATTATATGCATATGCATACCTAATATCAGGTTTATACATATACATACCTAAAATATCGGGTTTAGCATAATAATTCAATTTTAAAATATCAATTTAACTAGATTATCTGCATATTGTATACACAGACTGGAAGGACGCAAAAACAAAAACTATATACAACAAACTAAACAAACTCAGTCAACTAAGTTAAATCTATAGGCTAAGAATATTTACTGATTTTTATTCCTAGCTCTAATAGGTCTCATGGAGATATTACTAATATAATCGTTATAATGAAAAGTGTTGCCATTGTTTTATATTTCTATTTTTTTATTATTTGAGTCCTTTATTTCAAATTTCATAAATATACAATTAAAGATATTTTTACTATTACTTTACAATAAATCTATACATAAATATTTAAAAACAGACTAACATATAACTTATTTTTAATATATTTTTAAACAAATCTATTTACTATCTTAAATTCTTATGGTTTCTCTATATTTGACAATAATCCGGTCAGATACAATGCTTCAAAAAAAAAGTCTTTTCAGTCTAACAGGAAAAATTCAATAGTTAAGCGTCTCTGATACAAAAAGGGTGAAGTCGACTTTGACTTTGTTGGAATACTGATGTAATCACCTCATTTCAATTGGCGATGATTGAGACAGAGGTTAAGCATATGTTTAGGACGGTTTTTTACTTCTCAAAACTCGTGGAAACTGTAGTTGTAATGTCACAAATAGCCTTACCGCAAAAAGACAAAAGGTGTGTTCTTTCTGCCACTGACACATGGTAAGAAAAAAGAGAAGACGCAAAATGTGTACCTGGTTTTCAGCAATAAGACGTGAAGAACGTGATAAGCCCACATGACTCGGCGAGATCTGAGACAGATAAAAGAACCGGACTTGAACGGAAAGAAGACAGTTCTTCGTTACATTTTGCGTGTGTGGAAATGTTACGATCAGTCGTGACTTTGCAGAAAAGAAACCAAATCTCTGTTCAACTACTTAAGACTTAACGGATTGGCCATATGACTCTCTCAGGAGTTTAATAGCCACTTTGCAGTCGTTGATGGGGGTACGAAACGCAGCTTTAGTTTCAGGAAATATTTTTTCATTGGAAGCAATTGAAATAGTGGTTTCATGAGTAAGAAAGAATGGCGGAGTCTGTGGGTTGCATGAACTATGTAAGTTGTCCAAAATGGTGTTTATTCTAAGTTCTTTAAGATAATCATCTGATTTGTACAAGACTAAATACGCAGCAAAGACATAATATTGCAGACTTATTAGTCGCAACACGAAACAATATTGTAATGTCTACTTATAAGAAAAGTAATAAATGATTAACTGAGAAAACTTGATATTTAGAAAATCGGATAATTTTTTTTTATTTTTTTTAATTACATTTTCACCCCAAACAAGGCACATTGCCACTTTGGTGTAGGGGGCTACTATCAGGAGAAACGTCTACTGGGGTACTATGTAGGGATTTGGGCAGCGAGATGTTGGTTCACGTTGCACTTGAACTTATGCAAGTCAGTACAGTTGGGGAAGCAGTGACCTGGAATGGAATTCCAAAGTCTAGCAGTTCTGGGGAAGAAACTACTGGAGTAGAAAGATCTTTTACATCTAGGGATCTCTACAGTGTGGGGGTGGGATTTTGCAGCTTGTCGGGTCTCTCGAGGGTGTTTACGTCGTGGGGGCACAAGTGCTTGCAGTTCATCAGAGCATTCACCATTATAATACTTGTAGAACAGGCAGAGGGATGCAACGTTTCGTCGATGGGACAGAGGCTGAAGCTTAGATGCCAGTTTAGGGCCTATCAGATTTGCGACTCTCTTTTGAACCCTGTCAAGGAGCGAGAGACTAGTAGCCGATGCACCAGCCCAAATATGACAGCAATACTCTATACATGGGCGAATAGTGGCCTTGTAGAGGTACAGGATACTTTCGGGTGTTAGAAGTTTTCTAGCACGGTAGAGAGAGCCCACCTTCCTCGCAGCGGCCCTGGCAATGCTCTCGATGTAATTGTTCCAGCTCATGTTTCCTGTGAACGTTAGGCCAAGGAGCTTGAGAGACGTACTCTCAGATAAAGAGTCGTTGGCCATTGCTATAGGTGGTAGAGAAGGTTTCTTGTAATTATTGAATGAAACCAGTTTTGTCTTGGCGGCATTGAACGTGACCATCCATTTTTGTCCCCATTCCACTACAGATTGGAGGTCATCCTCTAGTGTTTCTGCCATTACTTTAGATATATGTTCATTTGTTTTTCTGTCGTGCCTGCTATAGAGTGTGGTGTCATCAGCATATATACCCATCTCAGAGGCAATTTTGTCGGGGAGGTCATTTATGAATATCAGGAACAGCAGAGGTCCAAGGATAGATCCCTGGGGCACTCCCGCATTTATATCATATTGTTTAGATGTACGACCGTCGAGGACAACCTGGATTTTTCTCTTATCTTAGAAGGATTTAATTATGTTATATATTCTACCAGTGATACCGTATGATCTAATCTTCCTGAGGAGACCTTCATGCCATACCCTGTCAAAAGCCTTGGATATATCTAGAGCTACCGCTCGGCCCTCTCCCGCTTTGTCCAGTGAATGGTATATGCGTTCAGAGATTACAGTGAGGATGTCTGCCGTGGAACGGGCTTGTCTAAATCCATATTGTTGGTCGGTCAGGAGTTTAGCATCTGTAAGGTGCTGGACTAGAGCATGGTTAATTAAGGTCTCAAATATTTTGGCAAAAAGTGGGAGGAGGCTAATAGGGCGATAATTTAATGGGTCAGTTCTTTCGCCAGAATTCTTGAATACTGGTACCACAGAAGCAGTTTTCCAACATCCCGGAAAGCAAGATTCATTAAGGCATTTGTTGTAGAGTTTGGAGAGAACTGGAGCTACTTCAGCTGAGTACTTTTTTAATAGCACAGCTGGGATGAGGTTGGGTCCACATGCTTTTGAAGTGTCAAGGTTTTTTATGATAGCATGCACCTGAGCAGGGGTGATTATTAGATCGTCTAGCGTGGCGTCTGTCCGCATAGGAAATTTAGGTAGGGGGTGGTTGGGAGGGTCCAGTGTGGAGCTTGAGGCAAACCGACTGGCAAGCATGTTAGCCTTCTCGGTTGCTGACCAAAGAACCTCGTGATTGTTGGTTAGTGGGGGATTTGTTGATTGCCCATTATTTACAACACTGTTGTAGATTTTCCAGAAGTCATGAGTCCCTAGTTTTTGTGCTTCGATGCGTTTTTTAGTGGTTTCCGTAAATTCCCTCTTAGCTGTCGCTATTTCTTTCTTAACGTTACTTCTAGCTTCTATGTACTTCTGTCTGTTTGATTTGGACTTATGTCGGTTAAACCTGCGGAATGCATGCTGCCTTTGGGCAATGGCAGTTGCGCAAGTCGAAGTAAACCATTGGGGAGAGTGGGGCTTGCTATAGAATTTCCGCATGGGAACATGCGCTTCGATTGCAGTTTTGAACCATTCAGTGGTTTCGGTTGCACACTGTTCAGCAGGAAGAGAAAAAATATTTCCCCATGGGGCGTCTCTGATAAGATCTCTGATGGCTTTCCAGTCAGCCTTTTTATAATATCTTGTTATTTTGAGCACTGGCTCTTCAGTCTTGGGTCTAGAGTTTAGGGCGATTTCAACCATTATCACCACATGATCAGCGTTCCCAAGTGGGCTGTCGGCTTTCGTTACACAATCATCAGGAACTGTGGTCAAAAACAGATCGAATAGTGATGCGTGTTGTTCTTCCTGATCAGGGAAGCGGGTTGGAAAAGTAACAATTTGCGATAGGGAGTAAGATACAGAGAAGCTATGAGTTGCACTGCCTGCTGCATCTGTGTAAGTAGAGAATCCAAGCCAGTTTTTATGATGAACATTAAAGTCACCAAATACATGTACTTGGGCGCTAGTGTCGAAGGAGAGTGCTGTGTCTATGCTGTCAGATACTTTGTTTATTATGGTGCAGTCTTGGGTCGAGGGAGAGCGGTAGAGAAAGTAAAAGTAGCTAATGTTGTGTTGCATGATTAGTCTAAAGCACATAAAGGCTTGATCATCCGTTTCTAGGTTCGTTTCTCTAGTCAAGGGAAGGGTATTACGAATGTAAACTCCAAGTCCGTGCACATGTCTGTCAGTGTCCTTACGGCAGAGTGGGAGATATCTAGGCATGTTAAAGTAGTTAGAGGGGATGGAGGAGTGTAGGTTAGTCTCACTTAGTGCTAAGATATCCGGGGTATTTGTTAGGAGAAATGCTTCAACATCAGCTAAATTAGTTCTAAGCCCACGGATATTTGTGAATGCAAGCCTCAAGGGAGGAGGCAAGTTGGATTTGTTTGACCCTAAGCCTGGTTTAAGCTTATTTTTAGATTGTACTGTCATCATTTTTTAACGAGTTTCAGTTAGGTTAGGGGAAGCCGAGCAGGAGGTTATGCAGAATATCGCTACCAAAGAGTTAGGGCTCCTGTACTACCAGTCGGAAACAGCAGCCAGTAACTGTCAATCCGGTACCCTCAACCCATCAGAGGAAGATCAACCCAATCTAATTGCTTAGGCATATATGGTACTCAAGCATTCTCAAGTGCCCAGCTTTAGGGGTGGGGTGTGTCGGGAGTGGGGGAAACGGCGTTCATTGCCCTAGACAAGAAACAAGATCTACCAATGGGTGTTTCTGTCGAATCACTGTGATAGTATCTCTGCGCCTGACTAATAGGCAAAGAAGGAGTATGGAAGCCGGGCGATAGGCAGGACCTATCTACTCCTTAAGCAATTTAGGTTTGCAAACCAGTAATTTGTTTGAGTCACCAGCTCTAGGAAGGTTGTCATCCAAGACTGAAGAGGCCTCCCTCCTCTTTGGTTTAGTTTCAGAGATTTCCTTCTCCTAGACGGATGATCTGGAAAGAGCTCCTGGGTCCGTCACCACTGAGAGGGTTTGCTCCGCGCCTGGGTTCTAATCCAGGTATTTCTGCGACCCCGTGTGGTTAGTTAATGTTATTGGGTTAGTTTGTAGAGGTTATATAATCTGCTAAATAGTTACACTCCTCAAAGTGAATTAGGGACATTGTTATTTCATTGTTACTGGATAACGGGGTTGAGTAGAGCTCATGCAGTGTAAGCAACTATGATTGTAAGGAGGCTTGTTAGGAGGAGATAATGTGGTTTGAGGCATTCTCTTATATATATACATTTTTTATTATTTTTCTTTATTTTTCTATTTTTTTTATTCATGTGAGCTTGGGCCTAGTATAACATTAAAGTGTGGGTAGGTGTTAAGAATTGAACTACGAGTTCTGCCCAAACTATATTTTAGATGACAGCAGGGCATGAAATGCGAGTGCAATATAGTACAGATAAAACAGTAAGTTTTGAGTCATGTGTAATTTTGTAAATAGATATATGGGCTGGTTTTAGTAGGTGCGAATAAAGTTGAAAGGTACAAAGTGAGTTTCTATTATTGAGAGATGTTTTCGGCTTTCAAGTAAGAGTTATGGACATTTAGCATAGCAAGGAGCATTGGTTCAGTTTCGTATTAGCGTTGCAAAGCTATCTAAGAGGAGACATAGTTGTGTAATGCAGTGCGGTGTGCTTTGCTTCCGAGTACATACTTTGGCTGTTAAATACCAACTGGAATAGGACTGAGCTCCAATGCGTGTCTAAAGGGTAGAATTGTATATATGTGTAGTGATGACTAAGCAGTTAGCATGTGAGGGTTAGGGGCTAGAAGTTAAAGATTCCAGTACAAAACGGTGTGAAATGTAGGAGTTAAGTGGCGGTTTGGTGGGAAGGAGCAGATTGTTAGCCTTCAAGAGACAGGGTTTATTAATTTACAAGAAACATATCTACATTAGGATTTAGAGTGGCAGGTAAGTTTTTTTTTAGACAGGTCTTGGAGGTAAAATGTATATTGGGATTTCGTAGCTAGCAGTTAGGTGTTTGTTCCAGTTACAAGAACTAGTTCATGGCGGATCGGAAAATTCGTATTTTGTATTTATAGGCAGACATTAAGGTGACGCACAGAGCATAGCATCCACTCAGGAAGAATAGCTCTAGTATCACAGCTAAGATACCGCTTATTTAGGTTACGAATAGTGAGAGTTAAAATTGGGCGGCACTTTTTTTTTGCACCTTACCATGGCTGTTAATAAGTATTGTACTTAAATAAAGTTCTTCTGTCATCTAATTAATCTAAATAGGGATTCCCCCACCCCATTACTACGTCGATGTGACATGGTAAAAAG
>NC_136499.1:260000-417500 GCF_053919585.1 Euprymna scolopes
GGGGATTACGTCTTCAGGCCAAGAATTATCGTCGAGAACCCTTCTTGGCTTGAAGACGTAATCCCCCAACGCGGGTGATTACAGAAACATGTATGCACATATGTAGCCATCAATGTTTATATAAATAAATTTCGTATACCTGCTCTCATTGAGCACTCTTTGGTAGACACATGTTGTTTCATAGGATGTACTTCTTTGAAACTAAACTCTACTGGCTAAATATATAGTCACTGAATAGAAATGAATAAATAAAAGGTATAAACCTTTTATACTGTTAGCATTTATTTTCATACATATTTTATATATATATATATATATATATATAAATATATATATATATATATATATATAGTGGGTATTGTCCCTCACAAGTGAGAGATTCTATTTATAAACGAACCAAATTTATTCACGTTCTGCTATCAATCAATCAATCAGAAACCAGAATTGCCCATAAAAATTAAACCTTTTTTAGCAACCTTGTCTATATTTTTTTTTGTGTCAACAAGAGAAGGATCTTTTGCTATTTGGCAGTAAAACTATAAAGTCTAGAAGCTGTACAGAACAGCTGTCTACTGAGAATTCGTCATCTCCAGGATTTGTATATAATAACTACTTATCGGAAACTTTTCTGAAACTAAACATGGCTTAGAATTCAAGAGGTTAATGACCCAGCGTGAGATTTTACTCCGATGAATCAGAATCAAAATTCGAATTGTGGCAAGCGAAATTATTAGGATATTTATGAATCCAAAAGTTACACAAAGTAATTGAGGCACAACCTGAAAGCAGAAACGACCCCGACTTTATTGAAAAGATAACAACTGTCTTTCGGGAATTAATACAGTGCTTAGATGACCGAAGTCTATCATTGGTAATGAGAGAAGCCCTTGACAATGGCTTCAAAGCATTGAATATATTAAGCATCCATAATTTTTCGAAGAGAAAATCCAAAATTATCTCTGTATGTACTGAACTGACATCTCTAAAAAATATTGAAGGCGAGACGATTATATTGTAAGGGTCGAAACAACAGCAAATTCATGTCACCCTTTCTCTGGTGCATGGTGTAAAAAAAACAAAAAACCTAGACACCTCGAAAGCTTATGAACCCCACCTCTTCCCGGCTGTGCGATTAAAACATTGCTCCGCTGAGGTTGCTCCAGTTCTCTCCAAACTTTGCAACAAATGCATTAACGAATCTTGCTTTCCTGACTGCTGGAAAACTGCTCGTGTGGTACCAGTTTTCAAGAATTCTGGCGAAAGAACTGACCCATTAAATTATCGCCCCACTTGCCTCCTCCCGCTTTTCGCCAAAATATTTGAGTCCATAATTAATCAAAATCTAGTCCATCACCTTACAGCTGCTAAACTTCTGACCGACCTACAATATGCATTTAGGCAAGCCCCTTCAACAGCAGATATTCTAACTGTAATCTCTAAACATATATACCATTCAATGAACAAAGCAGGGAAAGAACGAGTGGTGGCCCTTGATATATCTAAGGCTTTTGACAGGGTGTGGCACAATGGTCTTCTCAGAAAAATCAGATCATATGGTGTCACTGGAAGAATATATGACGTAATTAAATCCTTCTTAAATAAGAGAAAATCTAGGTGGTCCTATCGGTCGTACATCTAAGCAATGTGATATAAATGTGGGTGCTATTTACGCCTAAAAGTGTCCTGAATCTCTACAAGGCCACCATTCGCCCATGTATGGAGCCTATCCTTGGACCTTCATTATTCGTAATATTCATAAATGACATCCCTGATAAAATTGTCTCTGAGATGGATATATTTGCTGACGACACCACGCTCTATAACAAGCACTATGGGAAAACAAATAAACACATATCTATGGAAATGGCAGAAACACTCGAGAAAGACTTTAATCTGTAGTGGAATGGAGACAAAAATAGATAGTCACATTCAATGTTGCCAAGACTAAAGTTGTTTCCTTCAATAATTGCAAGAAACCTTCCCTATCACTAATAGCAATGGCCAAAAACACATTACACGAAATTCATTCGTTCAAAGTCCTCGACCAACGTTCAAAGGAGACATGAGTTGGACCAAATACATTGAGAGCATTGCCAAGGCTGCTGCGAAGAAGATGGGCCCCCTCTACCGTGCTTGAAAGCTATTTATGCCTAAAAGTATCCTGAATCTCTACAAGGCCACCATTTGCCCATGTATGGAGTACTGTTGTCACATATGGGCTGGTGTATCTGCTCCTGAACAGGGTTCAGAAGAGAGTCGCCACCTGATAGGTCCTGAACTGGCATCTAAACTTAAAAATTTAGAAATAACTCCAGCAATGAATGAATAATGAAAACGATAGCTGATAGTAACGATTTGAAGAATGTCAAGAGCAAGGCAATGTGAATCTTGGTGAAGGAGATGGATTTTAAGTGCTTACTACTAGGAATGAGCAAAAGAAAGATCATCTCCACTCTTCGTACAAGAGACAAGAGCCAACTACTCATGAACGAGGCCTAATAGACCAGGAAAATATTTAGCATAATTAAATATTAAGTTGAACTGAGGTTATTCTAATTTTATAGATGAATAATCTACAAAACAACACTTAGTTAACCTACTTAAAGGCCAAGTCCCTTCAAATTGTGATGTTCTCAGAGGATATTTTCAATGAACGTTACATCATGCCGCTCCCCATCTCTGAAAATAGACTCATATTCTATAGCAATAGAGAAATTAAGTTGCTGGTTATTGTTATCATGCTTGGTGCGTATATTACGGTTAGAAGAAGTGTATACGTATGTCAGCAGAACTCAACTCTAGGAAAGCTCATAGAAAATGTCAGTAATCCCAGAAGAAGAAAGTTGTAATCGATATTTTTATTCTTTTATTTTTAATTCTCTTGTGTACAGAATATTTTCATTTTTCACTTCTTGTGAATAATTAATTTCATATGAAAACTACAACCGGAATTAGTATCGATTATTATTATTATTATTATTATTGCTTGCAATTGAACTTAAGGAAAAACAACCAAGTTTGAATGATCTTTTTCAGCGGAAGAAAGAAAAGAGAAAGGATCATCAAATGCGGCGTCATATAAAGCCTGTCTCTGTGAAAGCGACTGAGAATGCATCGAAGGACTTTGGTGGGTGTTTGAGACGAACCACCTAGGACCACCCCTAGGAAATTGCGCGTCGCATCAGGTTATATTGGTGGAAGCGACAAGGATTCGACCTAGAGAGATGTCCATTGTAGACGAACTTAAAAAAAGGAATCAATCAGGAATTATCCTGACAGAAAAAAGGAGAAATCCACGGCAAAACATAAATGTTTTCTTAAAGCTTTTATGGACTTTTTGGTCGCCTTTTGGGTGACCGGTACACAGAATTTTGGTTCTGCTCAGACAAATCACCTACTTTGACTGGCCTAGTCACGCAAGATTTCAACTTTAAGAGATCGTGTCAAGTACAAGTCGATAAGTTTATCTGTTTACTTTTTCACTACTCATTGGTTGGGCAACCTTAACTTAGTCGTGTGTTGAAAAAAAAAAGGAATGGAATTTTTATTTTTTATAATTCCATTTTCACCCCAAACAAAGCACAGTGCCACTTTGAAGTAGAGGGCGACTATCGGGGACATAATTTGCAGGGATACTATGTAGGGAGTTGAGCAACGAGATTTCTGCCCACATTACACTTGAACGTCGGAATGATAGTTAAGTTGGGAAAGCAGGAATTCGGAAGGGAGTTCCAAAGTCTAGCAATTCTGAGGAAGAAACTATTAGAGTAGAAAGCTTGGAATCTCTACTGTGTAGGGGTGGGATTTTGCTGCTTGTCGAGTTTTCCGGAGGTATTAACGTCGAGGGGGGTACAAAGGCTTGTAGCTCGTCGGAACATTCACCATTAAAATACTTGTAGAACAGACGGTGGGATGCAACATTTCGTCGATGGGACAGAGGTTGAAGCTTAGATGACAGTTCAGGACCTATCAGGTTGGCGAGTCTCTTCTGAAATCTGTTCAGGAGCAAGAGACTAGTAGTAGATGCACCAGCCCAAATATGACAACAGTACTCCATACATGGGCAAATGATGGGCTTGTAGAGATACAGAATACTTTTAGGCGTAAATAGCTTTCAAGCACGGAAGAGGGAGCTCATCTTCTTCGCATTAGCCTTGGCAATGCTCTTAATGTATCTGCTCCAGCTCATGTTCCATGTGAATGTTAAGTCAAAGAGTTTGAAAGAAGTACATTCAGGTAATGTATCTTTACCCATAGTTATTGGTGGCTGAGAAGGTTTTATGTAATTATTGAAGGAAATAAGCTTAGTTTTGGCAGCATTAAATGTGATTGTCCATTTTACCCCATTTAACTACAGATTGGAGGTCTTCCCCTAGCGTTTTTTTTTCATGTCCAAAGATATGTGTTCATTTGTTTTCCCCTCGTGCTTCTTATAGAGCGTGGTGTGATCAGCAAATATATTCATCTCAGAAACAATTTTATCAGCAATGTCATTTATGAATATTATGAATAATAAAGGTCCAACGATAGACCCTTTATATACGCCCACATTTATATCATATTGCTTAGATGCACAACTGTCGAGGACAACCTGGATTGTTCTGATTTTCCTGAGACGACCATCGTGCCAAACCCTGTGAAAAGCCTTAGATATATCTAGGGATACCGCTCTAACATCACCTGATTTGTCCAGTAAATGTTAATTTGTTAAGAAAAAAAAGAGAACAACGGTTGATTTGCCGTAAAAAGAGAACAACGGTTGATTTGCCGTTAATTGTCGTAATCGTCGCATTATGGAGAATAGTAAGAAAAAAGAAAAAAGAGGATGGCTGACAAAAAAGGAGGGGGGAGAAATATGTCGGATTGTGACTGCTAGGAATTGGCAGCTAACATAGTGTGCGATCCGTGGCCGAAGAGAGAACTTTTTATTTTGTAAATGAACAATTGTTTCGGTTAATTTTGTTGGTTTAATTAATTGTTGTTGAACACAGATGTACATTTGGAATTCGAAGGTGATTTCTTTCATTTCGTTTTGTTGTTGTTGTTGTTTGTAGTAAGTAAATCCAAGGAATGAAAAGAGAAAGAAATAGAAAATTAATACAGGACTTGGGAGCGTATAATATTTGTTAAATGGTAATTGAATAATTTAGGAATGAGTGTTCAGGTGGAAACAGAGTTTGTCGACAGTTGTCTAAGAGAGTCGGATGAAAGGCCGTAAGAGGTTAGTGAAAATCAGTTTTTTTTTTAAAAAAGTGTACACGAAGCAGTGAACAGTCACAAATCACTGTAAACCGAGAGGAGACTTCTCAATTGTCCTGAGAGGCAACTGTGGTCGCCACTGGTTGAAGAATTTTCCAGTGAGATATCCGATTTGGACGCTGTGAGAGAGTTATGCAAACTCGGACAGCGGCTTGAAAAGGAGATGGCCGAAATGGCAATAAGAATTGCGACGTTAGCAGTGATGGCCTCTACTGATGATAAAAGGTGTAGGCAGACGGAAGCATTGGGGCAGATATCGCTAATGGTAGCCCGCTGAAACTTTAGGAGGCTCAACCGAGTCACTTGGCTTTAAAAAATGTTGCGAACGGTCGCCAACGTTGAAGAAAGACCTGACCACTAAAGGTCAGTAAAATTCTGCTATGCAATCTATCGAAACCAGAAGACAAATGGGAGAAAAATGGGAGCCTAAGAGCGATCTGTTTGAGGTGTGGCTATTTTGCCCCAAATGTTAGCGGTGTACTGATTTCACAGGTCGCAGACGAGGGATTAGAAAATGGGATTACGTGGTGCCCCATGATCCTGCAAATAGTAAGATTCGGAAAACCGACGTCGCACCCACCTAAGGAACGGGTTATTGACTGAGGGCGACATATAAGGGAGAAGGAAGAAGGGAGAGAGAGAGAGAGAGAGAGAGGGAGGGAGAGAGAGAGTCTCTGTGTGTGTATGAAAACAATACACCTGAAATTGTATTTGAACATTTAAAGTGAATAATTCTGATTTATAAATTATGTTTAGAACATTTAAAGTGAATCATTTTGATATTGAAATTGTGTTCTGATTAAGAATAATTTGAAAGCATTTAAAAATGTATATTTTTGATATTGAAGTATTGATGAAAAGGATGAATTGAAAATGACTGTTTCTGATTTTAAAATTGTGTTCGATAATAAATTATAAGCGATTGAAATGATTATTTTGGATTTTTGAGATGATGTTTAAGAATAATTTGTACACATTTATAATGGATTTTTTGATTTTGAAATCGTGTAGATAACTTGAAAATAATTAAATTGAGTTTCTAATTGCTTAGTTTATAGTAACGCTTCCGTTCAGTTTTAAATTAATTATTCTGATTTTGAAAAGAAAGCATGAAGTTGCCTGCGTGTTGTAATGTTTCTTATGAACAATAATTGTACCCTCTGGTGAAGGAAGACAGAATCAAATAGAAATAGCATGATCTTTATATCTATTATAGACACATCCTAAGGCGTCCCGCCCTTGGTGATGAATAATAATTTCTGGGAATTAAATTGAAAGTTTCTTTAAAAAATTAAAATCGATACTTCTGTGAAAAAAATTGCGCGCTGATGTTGTTTAAAGAGAAATTGAGAATTTCGGGTTGATATTCTGTGAATTAAATAGGAAATAATGTTGAAAGGTGATTGAAAAATATAAATCTATACTTCGAAAAGAAAATTGCGTGCTAAAGTTTTTCTTACAAATTGATACTTTCAACTAAACTGAAAGATTTAAAAATAATTAAATGGATCCGTAGTGAAATGAAGTCACCGGCATCAACTGGTAGTTTATTTAATGTTGTGTGACTAATAAATATTAATGAAAAGAATAAAAAACTATTCTAATAGCGATAGGGTTCGTGAAATCTGTCTTTAGAAACAATGAGACGACGAAGCTGAAAGTGCGTCTACTTCACAATGGAAAGAGAAAGAAAAAAGGAGGAACCATCTGCTAGTGACAGGCGATGCGCGCACATATCATATCTCTTCTTGGTCTTGTGAATTAAACAAGGTGGTTAACAAACAGATTTTTTTCAGTGTTGCCCGACTCCCATAGTGTGGATTATAGCAAATTCTGCTGTGTTAATATCATAATTCGAGTTAAGGGCTCCGTCCAATCTTGCAGCTGTCGGTGATAGGTTGTGAGTGGATCGAGCTCTGGATGTTTCATGTGTTAATCATTCTGGTATTCAGTGTATCAGCAGTAAGTAGGTGTTAGGAGACTACCTGTGTGAAGTTATAAACAAGAAAAAATATAACAGCAAACAAATGAGCAGAGGCTGATATGATGTGGGATACTGAGTGCCTTGGGTGGACCTAAAGCCCTAATAAAATTATATTCTGTTGTAAATCTCTGCTGTCACCAGAGTATCACATCCATTCTGCTCGCTGTTTGGTGAGAGGTTGTCAATGAGTGTTAGACTTCGAAGAAAACGAAGATTTATATTATCAATATAGAGAATTAAAGTGACTGTTAAGTCTTGGAATGAAATGGTAAATCATGAAGATAATAAAAAGAATTCATTTAATGATCAAGATCGACATGTTCAACACACTAGAACACGCGATGGGGCTCATATACATGACAGGAACCGTGGGAGTGAAAAAAATGGTGCCGCTCATAGGAAAACTAGGTGATAATTACATATTTACGCCATCAATGACTTGGTGAGTGATTGAGACCTGTGGGATATTGATTGAATAATATCAAAACGGAATCGATGAGTTCAATAAGGCTAGACAGCCTTTTAACTTATATTTAAGACCAGTGAGGTGATAATCATACTAACACACCAGTTAGTAACTTTAGTGAATGATCGTAACATGTTGGATATTAATCAGCCAATATCAAGGAGGAACCAACAAGTTTAATGAGGTTAGGAAGCATTTAACAAGTACTAAAGATACAAAGAACTATGCCCGAGTATTAAGACCATTGGAGGATGAGTTGCGATTATTACAACATCGGTGAACCGTTCAACGTAATTATCTAGGAGGGTTGGAAGGGTTCGAAAACAGATCAAGGATGAAGTGATTCCTATAATGGGCAACGTGTTGACGAGAGACTATTGAGGCTACGGACTGACTATTGCAGGTCCCATTGAGGACATATTCATAGAAGTATCGTTGAAGAAATCCCGTACGTAAAAATACATAACGTCTCCTGTAAGGTATATTCAGAGAAGCATCGTTGAAGAAATTCCGTATAACGGAATACGTAATGACTCCCGCAAGGTAGAGACGGGGATATTCAGAGAAGTATGATTGAAGAAATTCCAATTGACAAAATTCCGTTTGATCAAATGCGAAGTTTCTCATGTGAGGTAGAAACAGTATTGTTCAAGAAACCCTGTATGATGAAATACGTAGCGTCTTCCGCAAGACAGAGACGGGGATACTAAGAGAGAAAGTATCGTTCAAGAGGTCAATTGTGAAGAATTGTTAAAACGTTTTCAGTACGGTAGAGACGAACATATTAAAAAATGAAGTAACTAAACTACAATTAAAGAGTAAAAAGGGGGGGACAGAGAACTTGGTCCAAGTAAATCCGGTGGGATACTCGATATTAATTGATGCAATCGTAGGGGATCTTGTTGCTAACGAATACGAGACTTGAGGTTATGGAAAGTCGAGGGAGTGTGATACTATAATTAGCTATTATAGATCCTGATAAAGAAATATTCAACGTCCCCGGTAAGGTGGAGACGGATGCACCCAAAGAAGTGTTTCAGAGATACGTCCCGCGAGTTATGTGTTAATCCGGTTGACGCCGATGAAGCAGTCCTGAGGTGTGTGGACTAAACATGTAATGGTGTGGTTAAAAACGCCCTAGAGTTGAGACACTTAGGTCTCAAGTGTTATTGGACTCGAGCAGTTGCGCAAGATGCGAGACACGATGCGACCAAGGGCGCCTGGTCGTGTAAGTGCCTATGAGTCCAGAGAAAAATCAGGATGTGGACCAAGGAACCCTGCTGGACTATACTAAACTACCCTGGCTGTGTGCCCACCCTTCTGAACACACTCGGTGAGGTTTAATGTAGGTCGCTGAGTAAAGCGCAAACGGATAGAGTAAAGGCTTCGAATTGCCAAAAATAAAAACGTGAGAATGAGAACCGAATAATGTATCGAGTTAATTGATAAAAATCTCAGACTGAGTAAATAAGTGAACGGATAGATTAAAGGCTTCAAAATGTCAAGAATGAGAGAATGAAAAATTGAATAATGTATCGAATTAATTGAGAAAAATCGCAAATTGAAATAGAAAGTAAGGATGTTAATGGGTAATGCTTCAGCTTCCATCATGTAATCATCGTGGAAAGTTTGATAAGCATGGTAACAATTCTTAGTGGATGTTGGTGGCAGTGTTGCAGTGTGTGAAGAAGCGAGTGAGAAGAATTGAAACAAAACATATAATGATTGTCTGTACTAATGGCAGGGTGGTGACTCTTATCAAAACTCACCCAAAATTGATTTGGCCCCAGCCATCGCAGTTACGGACGTTAATGCTATCCAAGTGGATGAAGTTGCGCTGATTACCAAGGACCCTGAGATGAATTGATTAAGTACTTAAAAATGACTTTAATGTTTTTTATGATTTCTTTTATTAGTGACGAAATCGACGGGTATTCCGGCGTGGACTTTGACTCCAAGGGCAGATTATAGAACTAAGTCAAGGTAATTAAAAAGATAGAGATTATATATATATATATATATATATATATATATATATATATATATATATATATATATATATATATATATATATATATATATATATATATATATACGAGAAAGAAAATTAAAACTGTAAGTAAAACTTTACAATCAAAATTTATTGTTCGACTAAATACTCCAAAAGCAATTAACAAAGTCCTTATTCCGCGGAGTTTCAAAGAATGCTATTCTTGTTATTCTTCTCATCAGAGGACATAAAGAAATCAGCAAATTATATTTGTAGCAATGCTAGAATTTGCTAGTTAAGGCATTAAGTGAAACCGCAATTTATTGTAGTTATAAATTGACAAAAAACAAAAAATGTTGGATATGTAAAAATATATAAAAACAAATTGAGCATAATATTTCAGCTTGCATGAAAATCCTCTCAAGTTTATCCGAAATGTGAAAATAGTTCTTTAGAGTCCAAAATACGTCCAGCGTGACAATGCATATAATACGATTGGAAAGCCTTCAAAACAGCTGAAATAATGAAAATTGTTAATAAATTGCGATTTCACTTAATGCCTTAACTAGCAAATTCTTGCAGTGCTACAAATAAATTTTGCTAATTGATTTATGTTCTCTGACGAGGAGAATAACAAGAATAGCTTTTTTGAAAACTCTGCTGAATAAGGACTTTGTAATTTGTTTTTGGAGTGTTCAGTCAAACAATAAATTGTGACTATAACGTTCAACTTACAGTTTTAATTTTCTTTCTCTTATAATAAGTTCTACTCTCTATTGCGTATTGAGCTTCTTTATTCGGTTGGGATTAAATTTTCTGTATATAAATACTGTTATTTATATTAGTTTGAAGTTTACTATTGCGTATATCAGGTAAACGCTGCGTCCGTTTGATTTCATTTATATATATATATATATATATATATATATATATATATATTCATGCAAGTAATGTTGAAAACCATTTAACCTTTTCGTTTCATTATACACTTTGTTTTATCTTGCTGTCAAGTGAGTTTATGTATGATAGGTCTAGTTCATAAAGAAAAGGTCTTTGATTGGTTACCGAGCAGTTTCGATCATCATTTACTTCATATATATATATATATATATATATATATATATATATGCATATATATATATATATATATATATATATAACATGTTTATTATACAAATATTGTTGGTTAAATATATTCATACATGTTTCAGTGAATTCTCAATTTAGAGAAACTTACTCCATTTGTCTTCCATTGAGTACTTTTTAATGAACACACGAGTTTCAATGAATCCACATGTAGGGAACCAAACTATACAGCCATTATATATATATATATATATATATATATATATATATATATATATATATATATATATATATATATGATTGTTGAGCTGTATTAAATCCGATGATATGAAATAAAATCCATGAACTTAAAATACCCTCAACATTTTTTGACAAATACAAAAAGGAAAGCACTAAAAATTTACCATAACCGAAACCGAGACAATTCCCTAAATAGCCAGACACACGACAGACAATTAACATTACCAACTAATAAAAACAACGACACAATCTATAGGAACCTAAATAAGACAGACATTCAAATAACAAAAAAAGCTCTTTAACAATTAAGGATCTAACACGTAAAATTATGACTAATACCAACACTAACACCAAAGCCGGAATATATTCCATACCCTGCCTTGATTGTGGAAGAATATACGTAGGAGAAACTCAACATAATTTTAATAAAAGAATATATGAACACAAAAGAGATGTAAAAAAACAACAATACACTCAACGCTATATTTTCTCACATCATGGAGAATGACCACCATTTTAATTTTAACAAAGCAACTTTCCTTAAACACATACATAACAGATCCACACGACCTTTAATTGAGTCGGCTATAATTTCCCATTTCAGCAATATAATTAAACAAAGAAAAGGTTTTTTTCTACGTTACCCCTATCTGTCGAAAATAATTATTAAAGATAACAATTTAGACACAGGTTAAACTCGAAATATATGTATATATATATTATTTTTATTTTACTTATTTACTGTATTTTATTTTATCGCTGTCTATTTGTAGACCACATTTTATTACCTCTTATTCTTATTTTTAAACGCCATCTTTTAAGTTACTACGCTATTTTATCCCAATTTAATTATGCCTTATTTTTAAAAACTTCCTTTGTAGTCTAGTTTCATTTTATTTACTTAATCTATCAAGGTTATATTTCCAGACGTAATTTTTTAAATCTCTACGATATTTTTACTTTTAGACGTAATCCACTGAGCTAGTTTATTCTAATTTATTTTCTCTCATAGAATTTATATATGTATATAGACATCTAATTTACATAAGGAAAACACGCTGCTCTCCCCCATCATTATATACAGTCCCAAATCTTCATACTCCCTCGTCAATTACCATCCCTCTTGAAAAAGCCCGCATAAATCGGGCGAAAAGTTAAGTATTCAGATCCTTTCACCTCCATTTTAGTTCATATATATATATATATATATATATATATATATATATATATATATATATATATATATATAAGCGGGATAAGTCACAGATTAAAGAATGGTGAAAAATTATGTTAGCTATTACATTGAGGTAATACTTTCAGGGTGATCCTAGCCAAAAAGGTAAAGCTCAATATTTAAAAATAGAGCAATATATAAGTTTAATGGTTAAAGTTAAATTCTGAAAATTAAAATATAAACACATATATTCGAGTTAAGAATTTATTGTTTGACGCAAGGAATATATAGAGAGGGGTTATGTTAATTTCCTTAATCCATGGATTTTCAATATTAGCCCATATCATCAGAGGAAATGAAATGCTGTTAGCAAAATGTTCAGCTGAGAAAAAACACGTATTTTGCTTTTCAGCAAATATATTGAAAATGTTATTTGAATGGTGATTAATAGTTATAGGAAAAGGAATTTCATACAACCTGGGCAGTCCATTATCGGAGTGAATTCAATATTTTCCGGGGTAATTATCCCAGGTCGGAGGAATCATGGTCCAGGGGAGAAGCTAGTAATCCTATATAGCAAGAATGTTCCATACTGTTATTCCGAAGGGTACACGAAGCGGTCGTCTTTGTCAGTGATTTAAAGATGTTTTGGTAGATGGAATACAAAATCCTTGCGGGTGTGGAGACAGTGTATCAAATATTGAATCAATGTTCCATTCCATCGCATATATTTCCGTCGGTGATGAAATTTGTACGTTAAGTCATATATGAATTATAAATGCTATGTTATTTTTAGACGCTGTGGGAGGTGAGTAAATAAGTGAGGTGGAAATGGAGACGAGTAAGAATCTAGAATTTTGAATTGCTTGGGGGATTTATTATTTAAGTAAGTTAAAAGGTGGGTATGATTATGAAATGAATAAGCGTACAAGGACGGTATGGATAACGTTAATTTAGTTTAATCTAATTTAATTTCGTGGAGTTGCTCGTTGGTTAGAGTTTTAATTTTGATATTGATGGGAGGGGTTGTTGAGTTTTTATTATCATGAGAATTTATTTAAAAGTAACCTGATTTGCTGAGATAAAGTCTGCTCGTTAGGCTTGTTAGAGTAGTGTAGTCTAGTTTAATTAAATTTATTACAACGTATATATTTCTGTTTGGAAGCGATTTATGGATAAATGGGTTCTGCTATTCGTTGAATTTGAGTGGATGTTGGACTAAAGGTTTTATATACTCGGGTTTAATTAGCTAATCTTAGAGTGGGGAGATTTGATGTGCATGTAGGGTTGAGTGCAAGGTGGTCTAGAAGCGGTTAGATCCGACTATCTATATAACTATCCATATATCTATCCATCGTTATATAAATATGTGCGAATACACATATACAAATATATATATATACATATTCATGCATGTACATATGTACATGAATACATGCATACACACGTAACCATACATATACCCACACGTACTAGCATGAGTCTATGCATAGATGCACACACGCACACATGCACACGAACGCACACACTTATATATATGTGCATACATACACATATCTGCACATACATACAAGAATATACATACATACACATATACACATACACATATAAATATATATACATACATCCATACGCAGATATAAACACGCATATCCATATATATACCACGCGCATGCACTCACACAGTTACATATATACATACATTAATAATTAATTGGGAGTGTGCTCCCAATATATGTGCGTGCACAAATGATCCGGTCAGATTCAAACATTTAGAGTGTGCCAACTTAAGGCATACGCGTGTATCTCTGTAAATTGTCAATACATATATATATGATGATTGCTGCATCTTTCCAGATGACCGTCGTCACACTGAGTTCTCCCAATCTTGTCGTCCATGCCATCTCAGATGGCTCTGCACTCCCGCCGCAAAAACGACAGATAAATATGAGATAGAAAAAGATAAAAGATAAAAGATAGATCTCAAGTAACATCTGTACATCGTTATATTAAAGTGACAAGCGCTTGTACGACACGAGTGCCACTCTAAAAGTCTCAGCAACAATAACCCAGTGACAAGCCAATGGAAGATGACTGGTAATTGATTTGACCACAGATTTCTCGTAAGAGTTCTCCTCTCCTAGAAGGATTGCCTCCACCACGGCTTACGGGAGCTCTTTCAACTCCGCTAATGTCATTTACTCATGACTGGGACTTAGGTAGCTGGCCACCAGAGCATGGTCCAAACGCTGGTCGGTCATAAATGCCGCAGTCAACAGGGCCTAAGCTCCTCTGGAGGTTTCTGTCAGGGTTACCTCACTCTTAACCTTTGGTTCAAAAATCTTATCCCACAAGGCAGTGGGTATTCAGATTTCTGGCGCTAAACACTCGCAATTCACCAGAGATCTGTTAGCGTGGCAGAACTCACGAGGTGCACGTGGAGATGATTAGATTGGGAGAAGCTACATATGACGCTAGAGCATTTGTATGCTTTTAACACACGCCTACCCCAATCCCTAAGCTATGTCTGTATATATATATATATATATATATATATATATATATATATATATTAATTTTATTTATACAAACATTAATGGCTACATATGTGCATACATATTTCTGTAATCTGTAATCACCCACGTTGGGGGATTACGTCTTCAGGCCAAGAATTACCGTCGAAAGTGATAATTCCACCAAATACATTTTCCTATTTCGTTTATCAAGTTAGAATGCAACCTGGGTGGGAGTCATAAAAAACGGTAAAAGGATGAGTGAGGTCTTTGAAGATAATAATAATACTAGTTTCAGTATGTGTGTTGTGAATAAAATAAAAGCGTACAGCATGGATTCGCTTTTGAATATATGTATTAATGTGTGTGTGTGTGTGTGTGTGTGTGTGTTTGTGTGTGTGTGTGTGTGTGTGTGTGTGTGTGTGTGGCGGTGTCTGTGTATGTGTGTGTTGTATGTGTGTTGCATGTATGCGTGGGTGGATGTAGATTAAAAGGCACCGGTCAGTACTTAGTTGACCATAGCTAAGGTTCTTAACTTACAGACTCCAAGGCAAGAAAACTAAATTCTCAAGTACCTTATGCCATAAAACCAAAAGTTAGGTTGGATGGGGGAAAGGGAAATGAAGAAGATGTTTATTATCCTCAAAGACATTAAATTGTTTAAGTTTCTATTCTGGGTATGTCCAAGGAACCTATGTAAAGTATTTATACCCAAAATTGTCGGAGGCGTTTGTTAGAGTTCTCAAGGGTCAAATCGTTGAACTTTGACCCCTTAACAGCCAAATTTCTGAACAAAAACCGATTACAAAGATTTTCCCAAATCTTAGTACCCTGTATAACAAATTTCGAGTCTGTAGACTGAAAATTGACAGATATATTGTGTAGAGAAATGTACACTGACAGACACAGACAGACACAGATACATTCAGTTATATATATATATATATATATATATATATATATATATATATATATATATATATATATACAGTAAAAAAAAGTCCAGATATTTTAGAATCAAATTTCCAATATTTTATTCGAACCAAGCAATACGAAATATATGTGAAAAATACACACACACACACACACAAACACACACATATATGTGTGTATGTTTGTGTGTGTGTGTGCGAGGCAAACACTCTACCAACTGAGCAAACGCCACACACACACACACATATATATGTGTGTGTGCGTGTGTGTTTTTGTTTGTGCAAACACCCCCCAAACGCATATATATATATATGTGTGTGTGTGTATGTGTATGTGTGAGTGTGTGTTTGTTTGTGTGTGTGTAGGGGGCCGTTTGTTCAGTTGGTAGAGTGTTTGCTTCGCATGCGCACACAAGAAACTTGGATTTCTAATGTTGAGTTCGGATGTGTCTAACTGATGAGCCCAAATGAGGGCGAAACTCGAGTCTTGGACTTCTGCTTCGTTGACTGTCATAGCTCTTGTTAGCTGCGACTTCATTTGGCTGTGGAATTTATATATATATATATATATATATATATATATATATATATATATATATATACTATCATGGTTACCCGGCGTTGCCTAGGTTGACATGAAGTTCTGTTTGGAACACACCTGCTATACTAATCATTTTCATTATGGTCAACTTGGATACCCCCACAGCAATTCCAAAAATAAAAGAACGGATAAAAACATGAAAATTTAATCGCCCCACCCCCCAAAAAAAGAAGTACGTGATACTCTCTCCATCAGATATTTCGCAGAAGGGATACAAAGAGAAGAAAATATTCTCTGGATATTGAGCACTGGAAAGATCCCCCCCCCAAAAAAAAATAATTAAAAATAATCATTACAACTTTTGTTTCATTAAAATAGCAGTGAATGCTCGTGCGATCACAAAAAAAAAAAAAATATATAGCCAAGTAGGTAGAACCCCCCCCCCAAAATCTAGATCTACCAAAATTTAATTCCAAAAACAATTAAATGAAAATTTTCGTCATATTATGTTTCTAATGTAATCCACCCCCAAAATATATTTTGTCATATTTCGTTTTGATTATGAAATTATTAGGTGAAAGTACAGAGTGGTCTCATAAAAATTAGTTAAATTATTGTTATTTTATGTTTCAAATGCAATTCCCGCCCCCCAAAACAAATTGTATTTGTCATGTTTTGCCTCCTCCCCTCGTTCGCCAAACTTGCAAAATGCTACAGGTGACATGCCTCGTTAAACGCTTGGTGGCCAAAAAGTGGGTGCTCATTTTACGTTAAATATATATGGAAAAGTGATCCCCAACTCTAAAATATTAATTTTCTTTGTTTTCAAAATTTATTTCATATTATTTATAAAGTCTGTTTAAAAGTATTAGGCCAAAAAGTAGGTCTTCATTTTTTTAGGGGTTAAACTACGCTAGGGTCACGTTGTAAAAATTTACCTTTTTTTTAATTAGAAAGTTAAGTTTGTAATTGACGAGATTAACATGGAAAAAGAAAAAAGTGTAAATTATGGTATTTAGAGGGGAGGCAGTAGATCTTTATTTTCTTTCTTTTTTTTTTTTTGGCGCTTAGTCACATCGTAAAAATTTACCGATTTTTGTATAGCCGTTTAAAGAATAAGAAAAACAAACAAATGAATCTTTTCAGTTTTTCGTAAGTATTCTATTTTTTGTTTTTTTGAATATTTAAAAAAATAATAAAAGATAAACATTTTTCTATCAACTCGGAATAATTTTTTCAAGCTAGAAATTTATTGAGATTATCAAATTTTATTTGGTGATAATTTTTTGTTTATGTTCCGCAGGGCAAATAACTCTAAAAAAGATTTTTAATCGATGTTGTAATAATAATTCCAAATAAATTTAATTAAATATGTTATCAATATATTTAAAATTTATTAAATAACAATTTTAAATAGAACACTTTTTACGATTCTCTCGATAGAAAGATTAACTAAGATACCGCTATTTAATGAAATCGATTTTTCTTAATGTAATACACAAATGAGATGATCTCTTAACTGTATGCAGTCTGCAAGAATCAGAGTATATATAGAAATAAATGAGAGAGTAAAGTAAGAATAGTTTTGTATATATTAAACAAATTGTGAACAAACAAACAGACAGGAATACGAATTTATATATATAGATATATATATAGCCTTAGAAGTTTTTTTTAACCTTTAAAGCTATATATTAAAAATAACTTATTTAATTTTTATATTCTTTCATCATTCGTTGGAAAACTATTTAGTCAGTAAGTCATTTAATCACTTGTAATCAATGCATCAACTTGCTCTCTCGAATTACAATAGTTCTAATGTTTATTTAAGGGATCATCAGTTATTTACCATGAAACACTGTTAATATATATATATATATATATATATATATATATATATATATATATATATATATATATACAGGGTGGCCGAAAAGTCCCAGGACACTCTATTTTTAATATTTTAATGCTCTTAAATATGATTGATTGCAGCTTTTGCTAGCGTATCAAGGAATTCTCTAAAAAAATGGCACAAAGAACCTGGAGGCGAATGGAATTGTGCAAGAGCAACGAGGGCCAACATACTGATCCCCTAGACCACTAAATTACTCTAGTTGTTTTCTGCTTTGTTTCTAATAAAGTTCTCTTTTTTTGTTGAATATATATGTTTTCTGTGTGTTTCATTAAAAAATACTGTGTTTTATTAAAAATACATGCATAGTGTCCTGGGACTTTTCGGCCACCCTGTATATATATATATATATATATATATATATATATATAAAGAGAGAGAGAGAGCGAAAGAAAGAGAGAGAGCGAGTGTGAGAGAAGCACACACAAAATATTATTACCTTAGATTATTATGTAAATTGTAATATTTTTTTCGTTAATGAAAAGTTCCTCTAATCACTAATTTAAATCACAATTTTCACTATCGTTTGTTTTTAATGGCGATAACATTTTTTTTAATATTTACGCATCGCCGATTCTCTTCCAGTCAATCAAATTTCTGTAGATATCTACTGTGATTATTACTTCCTCGCTTAACAAAATATTTGCTCTTCGAAATTATTGCTTGCCATTCACATAATAAAAGTGACATCTTAAGCAATTATTATATAGACAGAGAGGCACCAATATTTGTTTATATTTTTAGTATGCCTCCTTGGGAATCTCTTATTTTTATGAATGATACCATTTCAAAGTTAAATGAAAAATATTTTTATAACTCCACATGCACGGATTTCTCTTACGCAAAGAGCTATGCATAACCTAGAAACCGAACATGATACATGCCTACTATTAAATGTTTTTAAATATGATACCAAGCTCTTTGAAATCAGCGTAAACAATGCAATCGATTTAATGCACCGATTTAAGATTTTACAAAAACTGTCAATAAAATAGTATATATACTTTTTTCTTTTCCCAAAAGCCGATCATTGAAAGTTTATATCACCAGGATAATTGAACAGAAACCCCCCCAGAAAAGTCTTCTTTTAAAAAGAGTTTTGCACAGAAAGTCTCAGAGAAAAAAATTAATAAAGAATATATAACATTATTTGGTTTTCGAAAAATTTCAAATTAACCTTAGAAAATAATGTTTTCAAATATAAATTATTTATTTAAATGTGTAATGAAATGAAATCAATATACTGCTCGATCGTAAAAACACGAGAGTGAAGATACAAATGATTTACATTAAAAATATACGTCACATATTCCAGAGGCGTACCATAGGTTCATTAAGATAGGGAGAACTTTACTGCTTAGAAAAGTCCTATATAACCCATCCAAAAGCAAAATGAAAAAAAAATTTAAGATGGAATCACCGTTTTCATCGCCCATTTAATTATTTCTAATGTCCCTTTTGGGGAAAGTACTGAGTATAAAACTAGTAAAAAGTGAAATGGGATTAGCTAGTAAGTATATAATCAGAAAAACCAAAGGTATCATTTATCACATGGATATACGACTTCGGATCAATTTTCATGCGACTGTCAACTGATTGAAAGCCATTCAATGCCGATTCAAACAGTTAGACCTCACACAGAGATACTAAACAAAGCCTTAAATTTCTCCAAAACTTTATTAGAATCAGCGATCTAGAAATGGAAACAATTCTCTATGCTAGAAATTTGCGCTCCTTTTGTGAAAGTGGAACCGGGATGTTAAAATTTAAATCCTCGTATGTGTGCGATTTGACCAAATTTTTTTTATTTTATACTTCCGACACACCAAGTTCCATAATTAATGGTTCGGCCTTTACCGCAACGATAAACTGTTCCTCACGCAACAAAAACAGCTATGAACTCGACTAGAAAGCAACTACTAGCATTCCTC
This sequence comes from Euprymna scolopes, assembly GCF_053919585.1. Taxonomy (NCBI): domain Eukaryota; kingdom Metazoa; phylum Mollusca; class Cephalopoda; order Sepiida; family Sepiolidae; genus Euprymna; species Euprymna scolopes. The sequence goes on from NC_136499.1 coordinate 280,029, forward strand.
AAACAGTTGAGATTCTAGATTAGCATCGATACCAATCTCATTAGCGTAGACTCCTTAGACGCAACCCTAGACTTCACTAACAACCGAACTAAATCATACCATAAACCCACTAAGCTCAAGCGGAGTATCAACACACAATCTTGTCACACCCTCATTTTTTTAATCTTTATTCTTAATATGAGTTTCTTAGTGACATGCAATATGGTGTCCGCTCCACAAGATCTACAGCAGATGTGCTAACGGTTATATCTCATATGATTAGTGAATCTCTTGACAAAGGCTTCCTTTCCAGGGCAATTGCTCTTGACATATCAAATGCCTTCGATAAGGTATGGCATAAGGGCCTACTTCACCAGATTTCCAGCTACGGTATCACTGGAAATGTTTTCTCAATAATTAAATCATTTCTCTCCGATAGGTTCATAAAAGTAGTGTTTGGTGGGCAGAAATCAGAGCCCCACAGTATTAATGCTGGAGTCCCTCAGGGGTCCATTCTGGACCCAACTCTCTTCCTGATCTACATCAATGATCTCCCTAAACACATACTTAAATCATTCGTTGACATCTACGCTGATAACACGACCATCTATGGCAACACATCAAAGGCCGTAAATTACAAAGTTCTCTTTAATTCTCTCTCCTCTGATCTTGAGCGCGTGATACAGTGGGGGAAGAGGTGGCTGGTTACTCTTAATGCATCCAAAACCAAGCTCCTATCTTTACATCATCAACGCTCTTATCCCCATCTGGAATCAATTGAAATGGATGGCTCTCGTCTTGAGGAGGCTCCATGTTTTGACAAGCTCCTGGATTTGACATTTACTCCTGATCTGAAATGAAACACGTACATCAAGTCTGGTGCCAAGGACGATGGAAAAATGTTAGGATCCTTCTACCGTCCTGGAAGATATCTCACGACTGATGCAATTCTCTATCTATATAAAAGCCAAGTACGTCCAAGGATGGAGTACTGCTGCCACATCTGGGCAGGAGCTGCTAAAAACAGCCTATCCTGCCTTGACAGAGAACAAAATAGACGTTGTGGTTTGGTAGGGGATGCCCTTTTCTCTTCCCTGCATCCTCTCTCCCACAGAAGAGACGTTGCGAGCCTGTCTTTGTTTTATCGTTATTTCCTTGGCAAGTGCTCATCTGAGCTCCAATCTCTCGTCCCCCCTCGCCAATCTTTCACGAGAAACGCCCGTCTGGCTGAAACTACTGTCAATAATATATCCCCACTCTTTATCTGTGCCTAAATCCAAACGTAGATTCCATGAGCAGAGCTTCTTTCTCAGAAGTGCACGATTGTGGAATCTCTTCCGTACGCCTGTTTCCCACCTGACTACAATTTGGATGTCTTCAAATCAAACATAAACAAATTCCTAACAAACCGCCCCCTTAAGTAAAATACTCTATCAAATCTCCAATACTAATGATTACTACAATACTATCTCATTGATTACTGTACACGCAATAACCCTTATCCCTGAGTGGCCTCCGCGCCTTGATAAGTGGTGACCTCTATGTAAATAAAAAAGAAAAGAAAATATTTTGCTGAAAAAAGGGAGGAGGCTAATGGGGCGATAATTTAATAGGTCGGTGCTTTTGCCACAATTCTTGTAAATTGGTATAACAGAAGCAGTTTTTAAGCAGTCAAGAAAGCAAGATTCGTTAAAGTATGTGTTGTAAAGTTTAGGGAGAACGTGAGCAACCTTAGCGGAGCATTTTTTAATAGTACAGCTGGGATAAGATCGGATCCACATGCTTTTGAGGTGTTTAGTTTTTTAATGATTTTCTATAGAACTTCCACGTGGGAATATGAGCTTCAATTGCTGCTCTGAATCATTCAGTGATCTCATTTGCGCACTGTTCCGATAACAATTAGGCCAGCTTTACATGACCTTTAAAAAGTGTTTTAAAACCTACTTATTCTTTACGTAAAAAAATCCGATGACACCCACGTACTAATTATTCAATTTTGACTTCTTGGCATCCCTTATTTCCAGATGAGAACCGATTAAAAATGTTTCAACATATCTGAATAACCCATATACAAAATTTCAATTCTGTATATCAAAAATTTGTTGCGTATATAGGTTGAGAATTGTCTCCACACACACACACGCATTCTTACTTTTATAAATATATAGATTAATAAATACACAAAATAAAGAATCATTTCAAGTAAAAATTCGAGTTTCGTTTTTAGATGAAAACAATAGATGGTCAAATTTGGTGGCCATTTTGTTTTGATTTCTCTTATTCACATTGCATTGGCACATTTTTAAGCATGCTTTTCTAAAGCTTACATGCATAATACTAAATGGATTTTAAATGAAAATGCTTCCTCATTCAGTAATGCATAACAAAAACAACATATAACCATTTTTAACCTATACATCACGTTCTTTTCTGATCGCAACTTTCAAACATTACCCAACTTACGGTCTTTTTGTCTGCCTTACGGTTCAATATTTTAGAAGCATTTTGGTATATTGTATTTTTATTTTTTAATTCATTTTTACGCTTTGAAAATAGTAATTCACAACTAAAAATAATTTATTTTTGTATTGGTAGAATATTACATGGTGTCTCCAAAAATGTAATTTAACAACCTTTTATGTGATGTTTGCGAAAATTTTGATGCAGGTGATCAAGGTTGTCTGGACGATAATGATCATCAATTTTGACATTTGCAAACATATTTATTTATTTATTTGCGGACCACCATCTTCATCTCCATAGCCGTTGCTCCACAACGCTTCGGCCAACCACTTCAATATCTTCAAAAATAACGACGATTGATATGAAAAGAATAAGAAATAAATGTAAGATATTTTTCAATGTCCCAAAATATGAAATTACATTGTCCCAAATAAAGAAAGATAAAAAACCCTCCCATCTAAAAAAAAAAAAATAACTGTAAGTTATGTCTTTCTTCTCTATCTCTCGTTGACAAATTTTAATGGACATTTTAATTATTGATATGACAATTTTTCACTCAGTGGATTTGATTTAAAAATGTCTCTTGCCTAATAGCTTGATTATCTTCTTTTTTATTTTATTTTTCTTCCTTTTAGTTACATCTATATTCAATTAATAAATTTTTTATTGTTTAATGATGTCGTCTCTGATGTTTTCGCCTGTGTTTGTCGTTCGTTATTTCTTTTTCTACCGGTGTCTTGAGAATGAGTTTATCCCATCCTTGTTTCAGTGTCAGGTGGTAACCGCGACGGATAGAAAATAAAACGTGGTGAGACGACAACAACTACGAATGGCAGTGATTGCTGAGAATGCAGTTAGGAGATTCGAAGTTCCTATCCACCACCTGACGAAGGCCATAGTTGGCCGAAACTTCGTGAAACAACAACCAATAAAGATGAAAATAATAGTCCGCAATAAAATAAATTAATATAAATAATGCTCATCTCAATAATGAATTCCAATTAAAATAATATATATACCATTTGGTACGGACCCGACTATGGAAGATAATAATAATAATAAATAAACGTGGATTCATAAGATCAAAACATCCAACCTTGATCGCCCTTCAGGGCCCGTGGCGCAGTTGATAGAGACGTTGAATCTCTACGATTCCAGATGAGCATTGTGTGAAGATAGCGTTTTCAATCCTACCCAAAGCCGGCCAGAGGTGAGACGACAACAACTACGGATGGCAGTGATTGCTGAGAATGCAGTTAGGAGATTCGACGTTCCTATCCGTCGCGGTTACCACCTGAAGAAAGCTAGAGGAATAGTTGGCCGAAACGTCGTGAAACAACAACCAATAAAAATGAGAATAATAGTCCGCAATAAAATAAATTAATATAAACATGACTTCTATTCTTCATTTTTCTCTTTGTGTTCGCTAACAGAAAAAAAGTAAATGTTAAGATAAAATGAACTTGATTTTAACTTTTTTATGCCAAGGTAAACTTGAATTGAGACAGATGGGTATTATTTTTCTCGACCGCAAGATCTACATTGTATTGATCGTTAAGAGAGAAAAATGATTACCTGGAAAACCGTAAATTATTTTTTTCACACGCCCAAAGCCATATTCATTTGTTTTCCCACTTCTTAAAAGAGTATATTAAGAAACTATAGAGACTTCAAATCAACTATGTAACAAATGTGGAGATATCAAATAAATTTTCAGCAAAGAACGAAGAAATCGAATCAAAGCAATAGGACAAGGAAAGACTAATGAACCAACAGCGCAAAAACAACGAAAAAAACCCCAGATTGAATTGGTTAAATATCAACAACAGAAGTAGCATAAAAATTAAAGAAAACTAATGCAATATCACCTAAAAAACAAGGAAACATTTTAGGAACAACGACAGTAAATGGGGGAAAGATTCCAAAATATGTTACTGCAACTAAAACAACAAGAAATACTATTGGAACAACAAGAGACAACAGACTTGTTACTACAAACTTTGACAAATAAAAACCAAGTCATGCAAAGTAACATGGCGTTCTCACAAAACGTAGTCTGGAATGTTATTGACACTTTCATTTAGACTCTAGACGAAAACAAGACTTCGTCTCGTACTTGAGGTATAAGGATCTGTATAACATCGACTGTGCCTATTGGGCAATCCCAAGAAGGTCTGTTTATTGCTTCGAAAACTGGGACGCACACAACATAAAATTGTGGATTACATTTTTACTTTGATGAATGTGTGGCTTAGCTTTTCTGAAACTATAAAACACTTAAAAGAACTGTTCAGCCTAAAAACGCCGTTATTTCATAAAAGTGGAAATGCCGTAATTTAAGCAAAAAAAATGGCGAGGGTTATTTAACATTTACATTAATAGTCAACAAACATTGCAATGATTTGAAAGTAGCTGAACAAAGTACAGATAATTTAAAATGCGTGATATACGTACAAAGATTGTTGTCAGCAAAAAACATGAAATTCGACGCAAAGTTTTAAGTAAATTAGAAAGCGAATCAAACCAGATACCACAAAGTTTGGCGGAAACCTACCAACAAGTGATTAGCGTTAAAAAGGATTCAAATCACAAAGAAGAATCCGCTATAATGTAGTAAGAAATATATATAAATTGTCAGACCTATCCTCCAAAGAGAATAAAAAGAAAGAATAATATTCCGCCCGTACACAGAAAATACTATTCACTGAAAGTCTTTACAAGTCAATGTTATCGGTGTGGGGTCCCGTATTGGTGGTAAAGACTGTCTATACCGCACAAAACTTATTTCTGACTTGTAATATAATTGAACATAAAAGCTCCTTTCGTAAAGCAAAGACAAAATTAAAAGTAGGGTACGACACACTAGAACAAAAAGGAAAACGACAATAAAAGTATGTGCTGACGAATATATATATATATATATATATATATATATATATATATATATATATATATATATAAGTGAAAGTACCGGTGTCTGTGCGTATCTGTCTGTCTGTGTACATTTCCCTGCGAAATAACTCTGTCAATTTAAAGTTTGCAAACTCGAAATTTGATATACATGATACTGAGATTTGGGGAAATCTTTGTGATCGGTTTTCGGCCAGAGATTTGACTGTTAAGGGGTCAAAGTTCAACAATTTGACCTTTGAGAACTCTACCAAACTCCTCCGACAATTTTGGGTCTAAACACTTGAAATTTTAGATATAGGTTCCTTGGACATGGATCTAACTTAATAACTTGATTTGAGTCCAAAAACAATAAATGTTAAGAGGTCATAATAGGGGTCAAAGTTAAAAAAATTGTCAGCTATTTTTTTTTGTTGCTCAACATACACCTCCAAACACCCCGGCAACGCCGGGCTGAAATGCTAGCATTAAATAAATTGAGAATTATCGATCATAAATTAGCATACATGGAAAAGATTAAATAAACCTACCATGCTAAAGTCTTACTAAACAACCAGAACGGTGACTGAATTGAAAATAAATTTTGAAGGTTAATTAATTACTAATGTTACATTTAACTGCACGACAAAGAACTTAAAAGTGCTCGTGTTAAGAAAAAAATACAGGGAATTAAAGTATAAAACGGGATAAAATTTGGAAGGTATTATATATCAGAATTATAATTGTTACGAGGGTTTCATGTGGTTGCTATAACTATTCAGAGAAAATTAATAAGCATTTAAAAGGTACTAAGGATAACAGAGTAATGTTAAGAAGAGTTGGAAAGTAATAGGAGAATAGTTGTACTGGTTATGTAGATGCAGATTAGGTTAAGACTTAATTTGGTAGTTTATCGGTAGGAATCAGGAAATGTCAGGCTTTAATTCCCTTTTGTGCTTGCCATAGACAATAATTTCGTTTTTAAAGTTTATGACATTGTGTGTTTTGGGGTTGTGACTATTGTCGAGGCCTCTGCATAGTATGGCTGGCAAAACTGTGACCAGTGATATGTTGTGATTTTTTTAGTACGGATTAATTTAAAGGCAATTGATATTACTAAAATTAAGGTTTCTTAGAGCAATGAGCAAGGTTTTCCGTCAATGGTGTTCCTTGCGAAAGAGGACAGGTGTTTAGAGATTCGGATCTTAATGGTAAAAGCTCATGCTCCAATGTACGCGTTTATTTTAGGGGTCTATATGATTGGGCTGTAGGATGGTTACCTGACAAGGCAGAGTCGGATGATCCGTAACTATAGTAATTGTCTGTATTTTTTAGATGAGGTGTTTTCATTTATTGAGATTGTCGAACTGACTTCCTAATCTTGGTTGTTATAGTCACAACGTTTCGCCTGTTTTGCCCTCCGGTCTTCATCAGGTGTTTTGTATCGAGCTGGGGAGTCTCGAACCCAACCCTTTATTATTATTATTATTATTATTATTATTATTATTATTATTATTATTATTATTATTATTACGGGGGTACCGTGTTCGGACTCCAGGTTCTGGGATATAGTTTTTTTTTATTTCTCTGTTTTGAATGTTACTTTTCACTGCCTTCGTTCAGGATTGAACTCAGCACCTTTGGGTAACTGTAAACTTTGATACAACGTCTAGGACCACCATATGTCACTAGGACAATTCTTAGTTGGTTTTTGTTAATGTTAAACCTATGTTGTTATTCAATGTTTTCTCTCTCTATTAGAGGTGTCCAAGTTGCATTTAGCTCTACGCTTGGTTTGCTCAGTAGGTTGTTATGTCCGAGCATGTAAGCTGTTTCTTTAAGTTTTCTCACTTTCCAGTGGGTCTCTCTGTTTATTATTTTTACTTCATCCCATAGGGGGCGATGGTCCCCACCTCTCCATCCAGACATGGTTGGCTATACCCGATTTTTCCGTCTCCCCTTTAGTTACCGCTTTTCGGTGTTCTTCCACCCTTACTTTAAGGGAGCGGCATGTTTCACCCTTGTAAACCTTTCTGCAACTGCATGGGATGGAGTATATGCAGTTCTTGGTCACGTTCTCCTCCATGCGGTGCTTTACTCGTACCAGTTGTCGTCTGAGTGTTGACTCGCTCTTGAATACCGTCCTGATGTTGTAGGGGGCACATATTCTCTGAATCTTTTCGGAGATTCCTCATATGTATGGTAGGCAGGGATTATCATATATTGAAGTTTTCTTTACAGTATTTCAGGGAGAATCCGGTGTAGCTGGTATCATGATATAATTGATGATGTTGATAGAAGTAAGTAAAGGTTTAGCTCCATTATTGATAAGACCCATAGAGTTTAAGGTAGACCAATTTTATAATATTTGTTTAATTCTTTATGCATAAAATTTTATAGGCTGAATAGTTTAGTTTATAATAAACTTTGTTTCTGTCAGCTGGGACAGATAATTCGGGTTTAGTTTTAACTTTTCTAGCTAAGTTATATATTTTGCTGATGGTGGAATTTAAGTATTTCTCATTGTTCTTAAATGTAATTATTTTGACTAAGTTGATTAAAACATTTTCGAATTCTTGTAAATGATCATTCTTAAGAAATGAGGTTGACTTAAGGCGTAATGATAGGTCATTAATCTTTCAGATTTTCTTCAATTAGGAAATATTTCCAGGTTACGTTTAGTATAAATGTATTTACAGCCTGAATGAATTTAGAGAGGTAGGTTTCCTTGTAGGGAGGTATGATTTTACTTGAACGACTATATATGTAGGGTAAATAAGATTATATATACAAATATATATATATATATATATATATATATATAAATAATCTTATTTACCCTACATAAATAAGATTATATATATATATATATATATATATATATATATAATCTTATTTGCCCTACACAAGACAGAGTACCACTTGGATGCAGGACCATATCTACAGGGACACTATGCAGGCAGTTCAGCAGCTAGATGTCTGTCTGCATAAATTGCTGTGTGTCAAGGAAGTCAAGAAAGCAGGAAACTGAGAGGGAATTTTCAAAGTCTAGCAGTTCGGGTGAAAAACTGTTAAAAACTTCCGGTATCCAAGGATTTCTACAGTGAAGTAGTTGGGATTTTACTGCTTGTCGGGTTAGTCGGGGGTATTTACGCTGAGAGAGCACAAGTGCTACGAGTTCGTCAGATCACATCCGATATGCAGAATATTATATATATATATATATATATATATATATATATATATATATATATATATATATATATGCGTAAACAGGGTTTTCAGCTAGTATGCATGCTTTCTGGTGTAGCCTGGCATTTCATCTATTTATATACTCAATATAAATATAATGATCATAATAAATGCGGATGCTTATTTCATTTTCGGAAGTCCGTTTCCTATCGTCTATTATTTCTTCAGCAGCAAATTGCTTTTCCAGAATAAGTCATTACTTTTGCTACTTGTTTTGTACTAGCTATTATATGCAATACGATGCGGTTGCCAATACCATATACTGCTTTTTCGAGTTGCAGATACTGTAACTTCTACGGCCTTTATGACAGACAAATATAAGCTCTGCGCGCTACGAATTGCCTTCTTATATCGATCTTGCTACTCCAGTAATTTCTTGCTACCTTAATTCTCGCCCCGATGGCGTCCTCGCACACGTCCATCACTTCATTCGATTGCCAGACACGCATGCGCGTATTGCGTTATGAGATTAATAAAGCCAAGTGTCACTACTCTTTAATATCTTGTCTTATTTAAAATAGAATTCGACGACTTGTTTATTTTTAGTAAAAAGCTCAGTTTGCTAATTAAAATGATCCCCTTGTGTTCATATGTTATGAGGATTGAGTATATTTATGTAGTTGTATATATACATAATTTACTCCTAAACAAATTAACCGATCATTATAAATTTTGGAACACAACTATTGGCGTAATGAGTTCTATATATGACTTCTATTTAATTTAATTTAATTTAGTTTTGTGATAAGGAAATAAAAACACATCTATCCCCTTTAAAAACAGTTAACATTTTCTTGATTTTTGTACTTTTTAACAGTAGATATGAAACAATGAATATTCTCCAATTCTGTTTCTTTGGAGTAAAATTACTTTAAGGACCTAATATGACCTCAACCTTTTATTAAAGAATTACACACATCAAAATTTATCAATAGGCATTATACACAAGTGAGGCAAAATGCCTTGGATGACAATTTCTTCATTCTTAATCTTTAAAAATGTTCTAGGATCCAAATTATGTAATACATTTTTAGAAAAATCATAGATTTTAGACATATTTTTGATAAAAATTAAAGATTTTAGGCATAGGTTTTATATCAAAATATATTGCCTTGATTTTAATTAATTAAAAGGGCACATATCAGTGGTGCTGTTAGGGAAATCATTTTTATCATCTTCTCTGTTCAGTATTTTCTAGTATATATATATATATATATGTATATATATATATATGTGTGTGTGTGTGCGTGCGTGTGTTTGTGTGTATATATATAAATAACTTTGTCTGTATATGATTTGTGTATGTGTGAGTTCCGAAAAAGGGATGAAAATGTTTGTTAAAGGTTAATGGATATCTAAAGTTTACCTACTGTTAAAAACTGAACTTAACATTGCATTTTTTATAATCTGAAAATGTACTACTCAATCGATAATATTCCGAAGCAAACAACATTGTTATAAATTTATTATAGAGGAATTGTATACTTCGGCCTCTTGTTTAAGTTTATTCCGTACAATTTCCGTAACATATAAAAATAGAATAAAAAAATAGATGAAAATAAAATCTCAAAGAAATGCGCAATACAGTTTGTTTTAGGTGGTCAAGCGTTAAATACAATTTAAATAAAAATGAAGCAACATTAAACAAACTACTTTTGTATGACTGATTTGCATTGATTTTATCTATGTTTGTGACTATTAAGTGACTACTGAGAAATTCAGATATTTGGAAGAGAATGAAGTGTATTTTCCACTGTGATAAGTTTGTTCTAGTATACAAAATAGCAACCCGTTTCTTAATGACGAATTTGTCATTTTGGTAAATATGATAATATATATATATATATATATATATATATGTGTGTGTGTGTGTGTGTGTGTGTGCGTGTGTGTATGTGTGTGTGTTTATATGTAAGTAAAACGAATTGTTATATGTCCGTAATTATATACAAAATACAGATTCAAAGGGACACATTTGGAAACCTTGATCTAAATAAGTTCGGGAGTCGCCATATATTTTAATTATTATCTGTTATAAATTCACTACTTTAGAAATAAGATTACACTGTTTAGAGAATATATATGCGTGTGTGTGTGCGTGTGTGTGCGTGTGTGTGTGCATCGGTGTGTGTCGATGTGTGTGTGAGCGTGTGTGTATCTATATTATATTTCCATCTATCTGTCTGTTCCACTTTTCTCCAAAATTACTAGAATGATCTGGTTGAAATGTTGCATTAACGTTTGTTATGACAAAGTACATCGAACCAAGTATTATGGTCCTATTTCAATTCATAGTTTGAGATTAATAAGGAGTTATATGTTTATATTTAATGAAAAAATGAGCACAAATGTAACCATATTCAATTATGAATTTGGCAAAAAACACATATTTTAAATCAATGGCTATAAATTTTCCCCCGTTTTTAACGGGCTAAAATGTTTAGTGTGTATATTTGATTAGTGATAGAAACCCCCGCAAAGTGTTGGAGCATTAAGAATAACCAAGAATAATAAAAGCTTAATATTTATCTATAATTATATTACAGAAAACCAGAATAAAGTAAAGTTTGTTTAAAATCCAAATAAACCAGATCTATAGTTTCTCTCCCATGATTGACAGGAGAGACATACATAAACAGCGTCATTCATAGGTATGCGCTGGTAAAGACACATACCCAGACGTGATTCTGATAGCGGTATTACTAAAATCCAATAAGAATAAAACCAATAATACTGACAATAAGCACAATAGCAGTAATTGAACAAATTTGACCAACATCTCTATCAATAACTCGGTTTATATAGCCACTACGACTGTCGTTTGAAGGATAAGGTCTCAAGACAATTTTATATCTACAAAAATAAGTTCCTCCATAAATTCACATATCTAGCTACTCATATTTGGGATTTAAAGGCAATAAAATAAATATTGTGATGATGTTTAAAGTGTCTAGTCATGTATGCGTAAATATGTGTTGATATTTTAGATCCGTGTAATATTAAGGTTTTGTAAACATATTCTGGGTGAAATAGTCAAGTACAAACGCATCGTTGCCTCTCATGAAAACACATATCATAATCAGGATAAGAGAGTTAGAGAATATATTACAAGAGCTAGATGATTAGAGCTAGATGGTGATTGTTACAACCCATCTAATTTCCTTACTTTTCTTTTATATTTAATAGTAAGTGAAAAAATTGGCGAGTCGAACCCGTCGCAATATCTCTATCGACTCTAGACTGTATCTTACTTTTATATTTAGAACATCTAAAAAGTATCTTGTTTAAAACTAGGTTAGCCCACTTTCTTTCACGTTAACGTACTGGCCAGTGATTTGAAATGGCATTCAATGGCAAACTCTCTCCCTGACTGCTTATTAAACTTTAGCGCCTTGCAACCACCAAATCATTTGCCCAAAAGATTGTAGAGCATCTCTTCTTCCTCAGATTAAAACTCTCACGCTTCCTCCTTCTTTTGTCGCTCTGTAATTCCTAAAACAGCTTGGATAATGCTCATTGTGCTGTTTGAGATTTTAGCCGCCTTTTCCCTGCCGTACGAATTTAAGTATAATCCAATTAACCTCGAATTTAGAATTTATGGCCCAGTTATTAGTTGTTAGTGGCTCTACCGAAACTTATTGCTGGATAATAACTGGAAATCGTCTATTATAAGAAAAACACCTTCATTTTACTAAGGATTTAAATCGACTAATGTTATATCACAGATCATAGAATTGTGAAAAATTGATATTTTATTTTTGATTATCAGGATAATCTCTCAGAAAGACCTATCATTGTGCAGTTTATCATTTTTAAAAGCTAATAACACTTTCCAGACAACCCTCTTCACTTTCAAAATTCTGGATTTCTAATACAAAATATCATCAAATAGTTTCTGAAATTATCGTACGCCAAAAATCGAATAACAACTTTTATTCGATTTGCATATTATTGGCTAAATTGTTGCAGATGGTATGATCTATTTTCTGCCACTCCTCATATAGTTTGGCATTTAATTCTTTTTTGATGATCATTTGTGCATTCTCACTCTTTTCTCTAGATGGGACTACACAGTTTCAATAAGATTTAGGTCTGGCGATTGAGGGGTCACTTTATTACTGTAATCTCTCTTTTTTCTCAAACCAACCCATTGAAACTTTCACGTATGGCATAGAATGTCTTGTTGGAAGATTATATCACTTCGAATGTTATTATTAAATATTTTAGTCAAAGAGGTTTGGTAAATCTGGTCCATCATGTAAGTATAAAGTGTGGAATCCATTCTGCTTTCACGTGTATACAACATTCCAGTGCCTGAAGAAGCTATGCTGCTCAAAACCATTACGCTTCCTTCTTTCAAATTTAGCAGTTGAAACCACACAATCAGAATGGGAATTTGCTACAGTTTTTGAATAGATGTTATGGATGTGTAATCACATACAATATCTCAATTGTTCCTTCCAAAGTTTAAGAAATAGAATCTATTAAAGTTACTTTCCTCATACCAAACAATTTTGGCCGAATCACCAATCATACATGTTTTTTTTGTTTTTAGTTTTTGCAAATTCCAGTTGTTTTTTCTTGTTGGCCTGAGACAACTATGACTTCTTCCTTGCTTTGCATCCTTGTAATCGCGCTGCTAATAATCTTCTTCTCAATGTTCGAGCTGATATGTTTTTCTTTGCATCCTTCCTAAGTTTATCAGCTAGCTCTGAAAAACTTTTATTCCTATTTACAAGTGATGCTCTTTTCAAAGATATATCTTACCTGGCGGATGTAGAGTTTTTGCAGTCTTTTTTTATGTTTGAAAAACTTTGTTTCCTTGTACCTTTTAATCTTTGTTTGAACTTCCTTTCTTGAACATTCCACCTTCCTGATAATTTTATCTGTATATCCTTAACCAGTTAAAGCAACAATTTGTGCCCTTTTAATCTCTGAAAGCTGCGTCTTTTGATGTATTTTCAATTAAATATACTATTATAGCACTGGCAGAAATCAAATATTGTCTGAAAAATAAGAAATAACTTTTAGTATGATAATGAATCTTTTTGAATATTGGAATGAATTTAGTATGAAACTCAGCTAAAACTCTTGAAAGAGGCTCTAAAGGAAATAAATACTACAATCTACTGTTAAATATTTTATATTTACTCTTAACTATTCACTGTACAATTCTTATTTTTAAATACGTAAGTTTAAACTATTATCTAAGTTTCTTTTATAAGCGCTCCATAATTTTCACCATAGGGGTTTGTTGTATAGTTAGACTCGCTTGCTTTAAGTGCAATAGATATTCTACATTTTCCACCCAAAGAGTATATTATCCAAAGCAATAATAAACCGATTTACGAAAAATAAATATTTGCAATTAATCTACAAGAGTACAAAAAAAAAGTCGACTGACAGTTATTCTATTTTATTTGTATATTGGAAAATTCTATAAATGCGAGTTGGTTATTTTCTTCCTTTCCTTTCTTGTACCTTTTTTGGGTTCATTGTTGTTTGTAAAATTCGAGCTTTGACTATACAGCTCAATTGGTAACAATTGATATTAAAACGCTTTGCTTGATATGATTTTTCCGACCTTATTGAAACCTAAATTGATTTATGAATATATATATATATATATATATATATATATATATATATATATATATATATATATATATATATATATATATATATATATAAGAGTAGGTATTCCCGGCGTTGCCCGGTATTAAACGTAATGTGAAATTCCTTTTCAAAAATGAAGCAAAAAAAAAAAAGAATGAAAAGAAACCGAGACAGGTGAGTCACGTACGATAGCCATTAAATAGCTTGCCATAATCTTCAAAAAGTGTGTTCAAACCTATTTATTCTGAACATAAGAAATTGTCATGTGAACAATTCACGCGCGGGCAGTCGTAAAACAGTTGACAAACAGATAAAAATCCGATGATCCCCAAGTACCAATTTTTAAATTATGATCCCCTTATCAGCCGATTTTCTGGATGAAAACCGATTAAAATCTTTCCCCATGTCTGAATGCCCTATATATGAAATTTCAAGTTTATAGATTAAAAATTCCTTAAGTATATAGGTTGTAAATTGTCCTCACACACATTCTCACTTTTATAGATATAGAGATAATAGGTTAATTAGAAGTCCAATTACCTTTTCTGATAAATGCACAATCATTGGCTCTATCTGTGGCGCAGTGGACAGAGAAGTTGAATCTCTACAGTTCCAGGTGAGCATTATCTGAAGATAGCGGTTTCAATCCTACCGACAGCAGGCCAGAGGTATAGTTGGCCAAAAACGTGGTGATACGGCAACAACTATGGAAAGCAGTAATTACTGAGGATGCAGTTAGAAGATTCGGTGTTCCTATCCCGCGATGTGTGTGTGTGTGTGTGTGTGTGTGACGCGTGCTTTTTAGCAAGCATTTTTAATTTCTCATTTGAGAGAGATGTGGTAATGAATGACTAGAAAATAGCGACCGTGTATCCAATGCACAAGAAGGGCAATTAGAAAAAATCCTCTTAATTATCAACATGTTAGGATTCCTCCATCCATTATTTGCCAGCTCATAGAAACTATTTTCAAGCAGGTGATACAGAACTACTTCTAATGCTATTTCTGCATTAAAACATGGATTAGTACTTAGATTAATCTATAAAGCTAATCATCTATTCATGGATAGTGACAGTATGGTCATATTGTGCGTGGACATTTTGAAACGTTTAACTGTTACATAAAAAATGACTCATTCGATGATAAAATGAATTGGTCATAACTTCACGAACGTACGTTTCGTGTCCATTTCAATATAGGCGAGTGCATGGAATGGTGCCTCAAGGGTCTGTCCTGGATCCAGTTATGTCTCTCTTGTATGCCAATTATCTACCAGACGAAATGGCCAAAAAGGTGCTACTCTTTATGGACAGTGTAAAATTGGTATACTTTAGAAGTAACTCTGATAAATTTCAAGATAATCTCAACAGGCTGTCGTCATAAAGCTGGAATTGATCGCGGAACTCTGTAAAATGCAGGCATCGTTCTATCAGATCTTTGCTTCCTTACTATCGGTTTTTAATCACAATTATTCACTATCATTTTAATGCAAAGAACCTTGATACAACTGTAGACAACTAACATGTAATATATATATATAGAAGCAAAAATGTGTGTGTATGTATGTACGTTTGTATGTTTGTATGTGTGTTTGTGTGTCTGCTAAAAAAAAAGTTGGTAGGATCGAACCCGAAGCCCTGAGGCGAAGTTTGAAAATAAAATCGGCCAGCCAGAATGAATTACTGAAAGATGTTTGAATTTATTTAAGTAAGAACTAAATTGACAGGTGCGCGCACGAAAGCAATAGCTATTCAACAAATGAGGTCAATGACCAGGTTTGTTTGTTATAAGCGAAGTAAAAAAAAGAAAACAACGTTAAAACTTAAGCGGGGGGGGGTAATCAAGACATCCAAAAAAACACACAAAAAACTAACGTAGGGCAAACGAACGATGTTAAATGTAAAAATCGAAAAAACAAAAAAGAAATGGCTTAAATAAGCGTGTTTCGATATTAAAATTTAAAAAATCGGTGGGTACCCGGGTGTTTTGGGTTGTGTCGTTGGGAGTGGATAAGCGAAGTAAAAAAAACAACAGAAAAACGAACGTTACGTGAAAAATGGCTTAAATAACACTGGTTCAATATTTAAATTTAAAAAATCGAAAAGAAAAAGACATCTCACATCACGATTCGAACCCAAAACGTTTATATAACGACCCAACGCGCTAACCAACTGAGCTAACGTGACGTACATGAATTAAGTCAGTTTTTTCAACTAAATCAGGTCATGACGTCATCTGACGTATGCGTAGAACCGGTCGTCGTCACGAGAGGACCGTTTTTGTTGACTCCTCCTGTCGAAAATTGTCGATTTCGGGGTAAAAAAAAACGTTTTTGGCCAATTGTGCGATATTTTTCGAGCGAAGGATGGAGCTTCGATATGATACCAAGTTTGTGAATTTTCGTCGTGTCTGTCGAAAATTTTTAGCGGGCACACACACACACAAATAAAAACATACAAACACACATACATACACACATTTTCGCTTTTATATATATATATAGACTAATCAAAACATAAGAATAAGCGAAGTAAATATTTAAAAAAAAAACAAAAAAACTAACGTAAAGCAAACGAACGATGATAAATGTAAAATGTGAAAAAAAAAAAAGAAAATGCGAAAACGAAAACAGAAAAACGAACGTTAAAACTTCTTTAAAAAATCTTAAAAATAAAAACAAAAATAACAAAAACACTTGAAAAATGGCTTAAATAACCCCGGGGGTTCCCGGCGTTGCCCGGGTGTTTTTGAGTTTGTGTGGTCGGGCGGGATGGGGGTGCTAATGAAAACCTAAGAATAACGGAGTAAAAAAACCCAGAAAATCTGAAAAACACGTGAAAAATAGCTTAAATAACCCTGCTTCAATATTAAAATTTAAAAAATCGAAAAAAAAAAGACATCTCAGACCACGATTCGAACCCAAAACTTTTAGATAATGGGGCCGTGCTCTAACCAACAGAGTTGAGACCACGTCCACCAAATTGTGTCGCTTTTTCAAATATTTAAAGGAAATCAGGTTACGACGTCGTATGACGCATGCGTAGAAACGGAATCGTCATGAGAGGACGGTTTTTGCCTTCCCCTGTAGAAAACTGATGATTTTAGGGTGAAAGAAATAACGTGTTTATCCAATTTTTCGATATTTGTCGGGCGAAGGTTGGAACTTTAATATGATACCTATCTGGCGAAAATCCGTGACCCGTGTCGAAAATTTTTGCAAGACATACAAATACACATACATACATACACACATTTTCGCTTTTATATATATAGATAATATTGCATAAATGGTAATATTTTCGCCATGAACAATAGCACTACAATTCTATGGCAAATCAGTAATTGCGAACAAATTTAGAATTAAAAATTATACATAAATTCATTAACTTTATATTTTAGTCTCAGATTATTAAAAAGGGTAGATCACCAAATAGTTTCCGAAATTATCGTACGTCAAACAATTTTTGACCTTGCATACTAGTAAAATTAATGTAAAACAATTTAGTTATTTATTTATCATTATTCATTATATATATATATATATATATATATATATATATATATATATATATATATATATATGCACGTTTCATTGAAGAACAGAGGCAACTGTTATTTGTTTCTCTTACAATCCATTTTTTCTTTTTGGCGGGCTAGTTTCCCAACATTCTGTTCGGGTGTAAAAATAGATTTGCAGTATTTCGCGTACGTTTTCGACCTCCATAAGTCGTCTTCAGACGCGTGATGAAAAATAATAAAAAATAAGGTAATGAATTTAATGGAAAGACGATTAAAATCGTTTTAAATACTTAAAACCATTTACGCGTTCCATCCGCTTCGTATTGAGCTTGATTAATGGTTGTTTTCTTTAATACGGATTAACAAGGCTTCAATAATTGGGAGGCGTACAGCACAGTGTGAGACAGCTAAAATGGCAGTGTTCATTATTAGTATGCTTCTAAATTCGATTTTGGAAGTTTCGTGTGCTGTGAGGTGCTAATAAATGGAGCTATTCAAGAAAAATAGGTGACATGTTAGTCGACAGGAGATACTGGTTCGAGTCATGCCAATGTTATTTTTAGAGACACATTTTCCTATGGGGCATTTGAAGAAGTACACGGTATTTCTAGTTTTGAGCATACTGTCGTCGGATGTAGGGTTATTGGTTTGTTTTTAATAATTTTGTAATAAATAATAAATCTGATTTTAGAATTTTTTTTTCCATGGTTGAAATATGTTTGTGTACTATAATTTTTATTATTTTTTCATCTATTTTATAATTCGCATGCATCTGATTACAATAAAATATGTTAATATCATTATCGTTGTTGTTGTTGTTATTATTCTTCTTCTTCTTCTTCTTCTTCTTCTTCTTCTTATTATTATTATTATTATTATTATTATTATTATTATTATTATTAGTGTTTTTATTAATAGCGATTAAAGTATGTTTAATCTGGTCAACGATGTAATTTGAGAAGTTGTTATTAATTAGCGTTTGTTTTATGCTAGAAAGTACTTTATATAATATTTCATAAGTGGAAGAACTACGTTTGACTCTCTAGATGAGATTTTTCACTACGACCATTTGCGTTGATAATTAAGGAGACATTACTGGCAGTTTTTTTTTTATTTCAAGGTAATAAATTTATCGGTGTCAACTTTAATTTCTATATCGAGGAAGGGAATAGTGTTTAGTTTGTCGTGTAAGTTTAACGTAAGAATTTAATCACAAGAAAATGATATATCCAGATTAATTTTTGAAATATTAAAAATGTTTGTATTATTTTGATATTCAGTTATTCTATACTGCTCTTAAATGTCATTCGCACAAAGTTTGCGGCCAATGTAATCTCCGACATTCTTCAAATGCATCTCGTCGAATTTTTTTGTCGAACAAAACCCTTTATTTAATTTATGGCGGCAGCATGTTCTCGTTCGGTCAGTCATGATCGGATGTAAGTGAAGTAATTTGCATTAATATATATATATATATATATATATATATATATATATATAGAGAGAGAGAGAGAGAGAGAGAGAGAAATATAGATAGATTGATAGATAGATAGATAGATACATAGATACATAGATAGATAAATAATTTTTTCAACCTAACCAACGTTATGTAACTCTACGAGTTGATTAAGTTACGTTCCTTTTAAATATAATTTAAAGATGATAATTATTCGAAAATAATACCAATCCAAACAAATTTCTGTAAAGAAATTAAATCGAATTATTTTCTACTCTTCTTAACAACGGTCTACAAGAAAAAACTGATGAACAAGAACCGATTATTGATTTTATAGGAAGAAGCAATTGACAAAAAAAAAACAGAAGAAATGATTGACTACTGTAACTAAATTCAAGTAAGTAGATGTCTCATTTTTTCACACTATAAATAATGTTTTATATGTTTTTATCATGTAATGCTTCATTGTTATAAATTTACACAAAACTAAGTGTTTTTTTTTCGTTGCAATTTTAAAACGTATTTTTCGATTGACATATGGATTTTAAAGATCACTTAATTGGAAAAGTTAATGACAAAAACATATACTTTACAAAAAAGAGTATTCAATTTGTTGTTACACCCCCTACTCTACATACAGTATAATCATATTGACACTCAGGTTACTGTTTAATTACGAATGTTAAGCGACACTGATCTATACTAAATGAACGATTATTTGGAAATGCCAAGTGCTGTATTTGGGAAATATCTCTGCTTATCCTGGCATTGTTTTAGTCGTTTGGACTTCTCCTTACCATTGGAATCAAGCAATGCCGGTTTAGGAGAAATGTGGTTCTGTGATTGATTAACTCTTGCTGTAACATTATCCAGGAACTAACACACGTTGTGTGAAGCTTCAGTCGCAAAGGAGATCAAGAATAATGAAGAACTTCACGCACTTTTTGTTTTGCACAATGACATTTATTTCCCCATTCCGTTACAGCTGTGACATCCTTCACGTGATCGTCTTCTCGAACGTCATTCACACTTCGCACGTGATCGTGAATGTTATCCACGTCTCTCCCAATATTCATCTCTTTCACAGTCTTCTCTCTACGTGTGACGTCAGTTCGCATATACGTGTGACGTGTGACGTTATTTTCGCATACGTAAGCGCATCCGCGCTGTTACATTGCTTCATAACAGACCTCGGTTATCCATTGTCTTCCGAGACTAACCTGAGGCCTACTACTACTACTACTACTACTACTACTACTACTACTACTACTAATAATAATAATAATACTAATACTAAAAATAATAATAATAATAATAATAATAATAATAATAATAATAATAATAATAATAGTATCGCACCCCGACTTTCTTTCTCGCTCCTAGAATATTCATAGTTTTTCTTCATCTTTCTTGCATCTATAATAGTGGAAAAGACGTCAGCGATCTTAACGAAACAAGTCGGATTAAAAGAACGTGCTGTGACATGTGTTCGTTGATCTTGCTACATTCTAGCGACACCAGATTTGAAGTTTGAAACTCGGTGATGCAGGTTATTTTAAAAATACACTTTTTGGTAATTGAATAGAGAGAGAGAGTTTCTAAAAATTTGAATGAGGGCATGATTTCACCTAGTTGAGATGCGACATACGTCAAGTTGATGATGGTGATCGTTCAGATTCTTAACCCATTTTTGGTTATCAAAACCTGAATTACATTTGGCGCTTTTAAAAACTTCTATTAAAATATATACGGCATACCGATTTCGATCACTGAAGTTAAGCATCGCTGAGTTTGGTGAGTATTTAAATCGTGAATATTTGGGAATACCAAATGTTGTATGTGCTACCCGCTTATCTCAGCATTGTTTCCAATCTCCTTGCCACTGAAGTCAAGCAAAGAGGTATGGTTGAAGATATCGCAAACTTTGCTTCACAATTACATGCAGTCATTTAATTAAAAAGTTAATGAAATGGATGGACTGAAAAATATTATAAGAAAATTGAAAATAATGAATAAAATGAACAAAACTTAATGACATAATATCTTATATGTACTGTATTAACACGTTCACACACCGGTTTCAATTAGATCGCCGAAGTTAAGCGACGTTGAGCCTGGTCAACACGAAATGGGTGATCATTTGGGAATAGCATTTGCTGTATACGGTTCCTGCTTATCTCTGCATTTTTTCCAATAGCTATGAATTCTTGCCACTGGAATCAAAGTGTTCCGATTGAGGGGAGGTGTTGTTATGGGTTGCGTAACCTTTGCTTCACAATTATCTGCTCATTCACCACAACAGAGGTATCCATTGTCCCTCATACCATAAATAAAGACGGTTTATGACGTATGTTCTGACATTGTATTTGAAGATTACCACGTGGTAATCTAAAGGAAAGTAGTTTTCTGATAAGATATTCCATAGATAAGAAGTTCTTGAAAATAAAGTCTGCTAATGGAAATCTCAGCTGATGCTAGGTACAAAAAGAGAAGAAATAGAAGTTTTTCAATTGTCATAGAAGTCGAGTTCTTGCTGTAAATGTCTTAGAATAGGGAACCAGAAATTTAAGCTCAGTTATTCACCTTCTATCGACATAAAGATAGACTAGACGGTGACTAAGTAGTTAACGGCACGGATTGAAAACCTGGGTGTGCCAAGTTCAAATCCATTTCTTTCTATAGAAACACATTAATTAAACACACATTTGACCCTGTGTCTGACATCCTGGAAACAGACGTTTTCTGTAGAAAATTAGTAGTCTAAGGCACTTGTTACTTCGATGCCTGCCCATATGCGTCAACAACCCGTTAAGTTAGAAAGTTATGGTTAAGAAAATAAATAAATACCATTAGTTTCTCTCTCTTAAATCTATTTTCTCCAAATAAAACTTCGAGGAAAATATGGGTCATATAAAAAAGGGACGAAGAAGTGAATAAAAAAGACTCGCATAAACGCCCCGCATATATAAAGACTTTTATTTGGTTTATTGATTATTCATTAATGAAAATATTACACTATCATTCGGAGATTAAGATTTCGGATTTTAGTTGGAAAGCGTAAGAATGGCTATGTAGTAACACGTGCATTGGTATGTAATTAAAAAATCATAGGTTTGCATGGAAGAGTACATTTTTCATCTCACTTATTAACAGCAAATCTAACATCGGCTGTTTACTGCACAATCCATTCTTAGTAATTTTTATAATCACATTCCTGAAATAACAACTTCGCTTCGAGACGTTACTCTGCAGATTACGCGTAGGTAGGCCGTAACAACTGCATCGTAACATATAATTACAATGCGCTGAATTTACATTGATGATTAACCTATGACATTTCTAAATATATTGATGACTATAATTGTGCATGCATTTATTAACAGCAAATCCAACACCGGCTATTTGTAGCATTACACTTTCTTAAGTAGTTTATATTATATTTTTTATACAGTTATACATCACTAACTGTACGGCACAATCACGTTGATACACGGGTTCTCGCCAGATCACCGAAATTAAGCAACGTTGAGCCTGGCCAGTACCAGATGGGTGACCATTTGGGAAGGCTAGGCGCTGTATGTACCTTCTGGGAAGGTTGGGCGTGGGGCCAAAAAAGAACTGTAAATGAACTCCTCGCTACAAAAGCATCTACAAAAGTTGTAGATGGCCTATGCCCCTCAAGGGCTATGGATGGATAGGACATCACTAATCAGAGTGACTATTTCAAAAATCTCTTTCCTACGCGATAACCTCGAGTAATAAGAAGCTGTTTCTTTTACACTTTTTACCATGTAACGTAGGTAGGTAATATCAGGTAATATATCTATATACAGATCGCATTTATTTTTAAACATAGTGAATTAAAAATTAAAAAAAAACTTAAAGGGATAGTTAACCGGTTTCGAACCTTGCCCAACAGAACAACATCGAGATTGGGATTACAATTAATAGAAAAAATGTGAAGGAATAGAGACGGCCTATAACCATAGTAGGTCTTTACATCTCAGTAGCAACGTGTTCTGTTTTGTGGAAATGAAAGTTATACAAAATAAGGTGGTTGCATCCAAAATGCTTAATACTTTTAGCATCGTTTTCCTTCATTTTTATGACACTTACGACGGCTCAAAAGTGTCTCAAATTGTCATAAGAATACCGAAGACGGTAAAAAGTAAGAGTACATAAAAACAGGTGATCAGTCGTCCAGTGTGTGCAGACCCACTAAGTGGATGATGTATTATAAATCAAAGTCTTCACAATTGTACAAGAGATGGTTTTCTCATCATTTAGGTCTGTAGTCGTAATTAGAAGTTTCTCTCAAACGGATTGATACATCATTCTGCTAGCATCAGACAAGAAAGTTATAAGCGTGTCAAAAGAGAAAAAGAATAGCGAATACAAATTTGTTTTCCGTAAAAATTATTGTATTGAAAATTATGTCACCTATGCGGTAGGTGTATCAGAATTTTTGTAGGAATTTTTGACACCCCTAACACGAAACTGCGAATAAAATATAAAAAAAACTCGCAATTTCTCCTTTAAATGTTGATTGTTTATTTTCATTATAGATTATACTTCCAAAATACACTATTAAAGTTGTTTTAAAAGTAATAGAATTTTTTTTTTTTAAACAGTAATGAAATTAATTGAATTTTACGAGTTCAGTATTTTGCAATTTTTAAACTTTAAAAATCTATCAAAATTTTTCTATTGATTCAATTTTTACGGTATTTTTAGGGTCAATGTGAAATTTTATGCTCTTTCCAATAAACTGAATATAATATTTTAGACAAACGTTTTTTTTTAATTCACCCCCCCCCCATTTTCACGTGTCTATTAAAAAGTAAATAATTAATTTACTCACCAAAGTTTTATATATCACAAATTGAAGATAAAAGATCAATAAATAATATATTCAAATTTAAAACAAAAAAAGTAGTGTTTTTAAGAAATTTACCTGTAAAGTCCGAAGTTTAAAACCTTTTTTGTAAAAAAACACGTTGTTTGATTTTCTTTTGTATTTTTTTAATGGCACCTTGGTCCTTGCTCCTTTAATTGAAAAAAATTAGGGCTTGAATTACATTTTACGAGTAGTTATAAGCTTGGAAAGACAGTGGGTCGAATTAATTCACGCCTCCCATTTTGAAATGTATATTCAAAAGTAAATAATTAATTTACTTAACAGTGTTATATATCACAAACTGAAGATAAAAGATCAATAAATAATATATTAAAATTAAAAAAAAATGTAGTGCTTTTTAGAAATTTACCTGTAAAGTCCGAAGTTTAAAACCTTTTTTTTTTTTAAACACGTTGTTTCTTTTTGTTTTTTGGTTTTTTTTTAATGGAGCCTTGGTCCTTGCTCCTTTAATTGAAAAACAATTAGGGCTTGAATTACATTTTTCGAGGAGTTATAAGCTTCGAAAGACAGAGTGGAATTATTCAATATTTTTCACGAAATTTCTGACACACTTACCTGTGCGGCGACACTTTATCAAAACAGAGTTTACATTAAAAAGAAAGGAAAAATTTTAATTGGAAAACAATAACTTACGAAATCGTCAACTGAAAAAACTGGGAGGCTTCAAAGGGGTAAGACAGAGTTATTTTTATTTTTTATTCTTTCCTTTTCGTTACTTTTTCTTTTATTGCTTCGAGCGGTTCGATCGATTTTCATCAAAGGAGTTTGAATTGTTTTGTTTATCGGAAATTTTGTCATTTTAGGGAATTTTAAAAGTTCATTCCGAGACAGGTTTTGATACGGCATTGAGCGTGCCACATGAGTTCAACTGAGCCCACTCAACTGACTCTCTCCTCTTCTTCTTTCTTCTTTTTTCTTTCTTCTCTCTTCTAGCTCAAACATGCTCTGCGATGTTTATTTATGCAGAGATGGTCATATGTTAATGGACTAATCAACTTATTACACGGTGTCTAAATTTCTTCAAAACAGAATTTTCTTTGATAAAAAATAATATAATTTTTCACTTAATCATTTAAAAAAATCTTTTTTATTAAAGAATAACCGATTTGTAAAACCCCACTTCTTCTACTGCTCGAATTATCAATTTTTTAACTTAAACTTTATTCAAATTTAATACCGTTGCTAACTCACACATAAATTGATTTTCATATGCTCTAGTACACCTAATTACCAGTGCAATTAAATCCTTGTGATTATATAGCCAATATTTTAGCCTAGGGCTGAATCTTCCAGTACCAGCTATACCGTCACACCTTGTTCCCTTGTAATTTCATTTGTAAAATAATCGAAATTGCTGGTTGCTTAAATGCAGCAACGTATTTTTATAGTCTAAAACTTATTGTATTAAATTGAAATTAAAAATAGAAAACCTATTGAAGTACCAAAATTGCTAGTAAGGTTTATTAGTCCTCGCGCGAAAGAGCAGGACATAAAATGGTTTAAATAATAATAATAATAATAATAATAATAATAATAATAATAATAATAATAATAATAATAATAATAATAATAGAATAAAAATAACAAAGACTTTCGCTTGCGAGGACTACTACGTTATGTACTGAATATTCGTTAATGAAACCTATATGAAATATGTTCCTTATTAAATTTTAAAGATTTTCTATTCTGAAAGAAGTTTTAAAAATTTAATCTAAAAAATTATTTTAAAGTTTTTGTTAAAAAAATTCAGATTTTCTCCTTATTCAGATCTGTATTACAAAGAGGGGGTTTCAAAAAATGAGTTGTGATGTGAGGCGAAATACAAACTGAAACAGAGAGAATATTCAGACCTGTAATAATACAAAGAGGGGGTTGCAAAAATGAATTATGGTGTGAGAGGAGAATTTTAAAATATAATCTTAAAAAGATAAGATACAAGTAAGAAAAGCATTTCATCCAAGGCATGAAAATTGTTAAACAAAATGTTTTTACTATAGGCTTTAAAAATAAAGGTACATGATTCAATTTGAAATTTATTTATCTTCAAAGAGCACTTTTATAAATTTTACAAAGAAAGGTATAAAAATTTAATTTAAATTGAATCAAAAAATTACCTTGGATTTATTTTATGTAATGTACATTTTGTTGCAATTTAAAAACATTATATTTCATTTAGCAATTAATGATATAGATATAAAATTTTCAATGATTTTTTTTAAAAAAGTGCAACAGAATGTACATTACATAAAATAAATCCAAGGTAAAATAGCAAGTGTGTTACAGAAAGTTAATTAGATTATCTCCAGTGTTACGTATAAAATTAACACCGCCGTTAATTGCCATTTTAATAATTTAAAAAATAATAGACAACGCAAAATTTTAGCAAAATGTTTAGATTTGTTCAGCTGATTACATTTGAATGCGGGACCGACTTACAAAAATTTAGGGCGACGACTTTTCGTTCAAATGGATAACATGACTTCTAAGACACTTTGGAAAAACGATCTCTCTTTTACAAAATTCTCACTAGAAACCTAAAATATTTGCAATGTTGGCGTTTCGTTCAGAACTCTTGCAAAATTAACATTATTGAAGACTCACAGCGTTCGTATATATTTCACTTTAGCAAACATTTCGGCTGCGTGCTGATATTGACAATTAGTACAAATTATTTCTCTGAGATTTCTGGGAATGTCATGTTGGTATATTATTCCCTAGGAATGTATTAATTATACAAGAATTCACGTATAATGATATATATATATATATATATATATATATATATATATATATATTGACATCTTGATGGGGGCCTTCTGACTTTGCAGAAGTTACCGATTTAGTGGGACTCTTCTTACTGAAAGAACTTAAATACCACTTTAAACATATCCAAGGAGGCCTTTATAGAGACGATGCCCTGTACAACAAAACAATTAAAAAATTACATAACTTCTTTAATAACTTTGTCCTTTCTATAATTATCGAACCAAACAAAAACACTTCAAATTTTCTAGATGTTACACTTAATCTTAACACCGAAACTCATAGCCCCTATCATAAACCTAATCTTACGCTTTTATACGTCCATAACTCTTCGAACAACCCCAACTTAATTATAAAATCTATAGTACCATCCGTCTCTAGAAGAATTTCTGCTCTTTCTGCTGATAAAAAACTTTTAATCAAAATGCGACTTTCTTCAATAATGCCTTATGGAACTCAGGACACAAGGAAAACATCAAATACAACAATTATGCTCCTCCTTCAGGCTCCCTTAAATCTGTAATCACACACAATATGACTCGTAAGAAACCAGTTCAAATAACAAGATCTGCCGCTATCAATAACAATGAACCAGTCTACATATATAATCCAAACCAAAATACTAATCGCAATACCTCTAACCCACACAGTAGCATTAGGAGAAAGAAAAATATTTGGTTTAATCCTCCATTTAGCCTAAATGTCAAAACTAATATACCTAAGGAATTCTTCAACATTGTATAAAACTCTTTCAAATACCCACACAGATATAATTCTATTTTCAATAAAAATTCAATCAAGATTTCTTATCTAACAATGCCTAATTTAGCACAAAGAATCTTATCATTTAATAACAAAAAAATTAAATCAGCCCAAAATATCTCTTTCCCAATTAAACCCCCAAAACTAACTGTAATTGTAATAACAAACATCTTTGTCCACTCAATAATGATTGTATCCATAAAGATGTTATATATTCTTGCACTATTACTGAGCTCCCACACAATTCTCCCATAACATACTCTAATATTTCGTCTACAAGTTATCCTTCTCCCATCCGCCATCTGATATAGTTACTAATCCAATGCACCACTCGAGCATCCCCTCCATCTACAATCATAAAACTAGCAATGAGGATAAAAATAATAGTGATAATAATAATAATAATATTAATGAGAATAATAATATTCATCCTAACAGCCATCCTAACACTAACAAGACTCATTGCCCCTCCAAAACAATCCTCATACAATCATTGTCCCACCATTTGTTGAACACTATGAACAAAATTCAAACCATTCAACTAATACAAATCAGCAAATTAATATTAATACCAGACCTCGAGCTTTTAATAAAGTACATACATATATCGGCGCTACTTTAACATTACTTAAGAAAAGAATATCAAATCACATTTCTCCTTTTAACAACCATAATTCTAATAACCAAGGAACTTCTCTAACTACTTTAATTAAAAAACTTAACTTTAATAATACACCCTTCTCAATCAAATGGACCATCATAAAAAAGTTAAGTCTTGTCGCCTCTGCACAACCGAAGCTATAACTATAATTACTTCCCCTCAAAGTAACAATATAATACATTCTAAAAATGAACTGATCTCTTTCTGTAAACATAAGTCCAAATTTAATTATGGCAATTTTGAAATTACATAGTTATTACTTTTACTTTTAGATAAATATATAATATTTTCTTTAACTTTATCGTTTTTTCTACATACTTTCTTAATACTTTATAATTTAATAATCCTTTATCCTATTTCTTTATTTCTTCTTTGCTTGGCCGGTTTTTTATCTGCAATTTCTGTTTTATTCTTTATTTATTCCTATCTATCTAATATATCAATCTACCCACACTTTCATATCTTGTATGTATATTTACTTATATTTTACTATATGCATTTATTACTTATTTTCTTGCTTTTTCCTGAATTTGCAGATACCGCCCCCCCATTAAATAATTTTTATTTTTTGTTGTATATTTTATTTTTTTATTTATGTATTTATTGTTTATCTATTATTTATTTTCTATTCATTTATTAATTTATTTATTTATTTTCTATTTATTGTCTTTTAACAACTCTTGCTGACATTTTCTTAAGTAATAACCTGTACATTTCAGTTGACCTATATTATTTTGCCATATATATATTTTTTCTCACCTTTTAACATTTCCTGTCTGGGTCATTTTGACATTTGTTTTTCTATTTTATATTTGATTCTATCACCATTTAATTTTTCCCCTTCTTTTTCCCTGATCTTTCTTATTTATATTTATGTCTCGGCAGCAGTGAGAAAAGCATATCTTATTTTTCTTTTAATATTATTGGAATTTTTCCCCTTTTCCTTTGTACATATTTGTGAATTATTCCATGGATTTCGGCCTTTGGATTATTTTGGACCATCTTCCAATTACGGGATTTCCTTGGATTTTACTTGTGCAAATGGAAATTCAATTAACTTTCTTGAAGTTATATTTTTGGATTATACCGTCATTGGATTATTTATTTTTCATCAGACTATCCATTCACGTGCAATCACCTTTTACTTCACCATATTCCCTCTGCTTCACTTTTTTGTTATCAAGTAAGATCTATGACTTACTTGTTATTTCATCAAATACTTTTGTATGCAAAATCCGATCCCGCATTTTGCTAATTCCTACCCTCTGATGGGAAGGAAAGTATTTCTTCGAAACTCCGCGGATTATGGACTACCCACTTATCAAGTGTTTTCTTTTCAGATTAAATATGTTTTTAACTTTTTTTCAAAGTGTTTTTAACATGTTTTATTAACTGTTTGCTCGTATATATATATATATATATATATATATATATATATATATGTGTGTGTGTGTGTGTGTGTGTGTGTGTAAATATATATATATATATATATATATATATATATATATATATATATATACTAGCAGTACCGGCTAACCGGCGTTGCCCGGTGGAAGCATGCCCCCCTCCCCCGCGGAAAAATAAAACCAGTAGAGATAAAGTTCTTTTTATTTTTGAAAAAGTATTTTATTCGTTATGCATAAATGTTTTTGTTTTTGGCAGATTTGCCGTATGAATGTACAAGTAGCCTCCAACCCTGTAATCCAAAAAAGGGACACGTTGGATCGACGTTGGTATATAGATTAACCATATTGTTTAACAAATAAAACGATCTAATGTGTTTTATTTAATAATTAATATTTTTTATTGTATAATTTAAAATGTAAAACATTCAACAATGCAAACAATGCGTTGTATAAAAAATGTATTATAAAATGAGATTTAAAATGATTAAGTGTGTTTTATTTTATAATTTTGAATTGGCCGTTGTTATCTGCAGCATGCTGTGCCTTTTTTTGAAAAATAATCTGCAGTATGAGGTAACGTAATTTGCTACTGAAAGTGTTTATTAATATTTTTAATTCATAAAATATTATTATTATTTTTTTTAATCATAAGAAAAAATATTTTTGTTCAAGTAGTACACAAATGTAAAGCATTTTTAAAAAAATATTTTTCGATAAAATGTCTTGTTCAATTTAGGTAGTCGGTTCATTGTTATTATGAACAGTGTAAAACATACATTTTATTCATTCATCGAAACTTTTACTTTTTTTATATCGAGGTTACCACTTATCAAAGCCCGGAGGCGACTCAGAGATAAGGGTATTGCGTGTACAGTAATCAATGGGATAGTATTGTAGTAATCATTAGTAATGGAGATTTGACAGAGTGTCTTACTTAAGGGGGCGGTTTGTCAGGAATTTGTTTATGTTTGACTTGAAGACATCCAAGTTGTAGTCAGGTTGGGAACAGGCAAACATAAGAGAGTTCCACAGTCGTGCACTTCTGAGAAAGAAGCTCTGCTCATGGAATCTACGTTTGGATTTA
Source organism: Euprymna scolopes (assembly GCF_053919585.1). NCBI lineage: Eukaryota > Metazoa > Mollusca > Cephalopoda > Sepiida > Sepiolidae > Euprymna > Euprymna scolopes. The sequence goes on from NC_136499.1 coordinate 310,797, forward strand.
GGCACAGATAAAGAGTGGGGAAATTATTGACAGTAGTTTCGGCTATACGGGTGTTTCTCGTAAAAGATTGGCGAACTGGAACGAGAAATTGGAGCTCAGACGAGCACTTGCCATGGAAATAACGATAAAACAAACACAGGCTCGCAACGTCTCTTCTGTGAGAGAGAGGCTGCAGGGAAGAGAAAAGGGCATCCTCCAATAAGCCGCGAAGTCTATTTTGTACTCTGTCAAGGCAGGATAAGCTGTTTTTAGCAGCCCCTGCCCAGATGTGGCAGCAGTACTCCATCCTTGGACGTACTTGACTTTTATATAGATAGAGAATTGCATCAGTAGTGAGATATCTTCTAGAGCGGTAGAAGGATCCCACCATTTTCCCAGCGTCCTTGGCAACAGATCTGATATACGTGTTTCATTTCAGATCAGGAGTAAAGGTCAAATCCAGAAGCTTGTCAAAACATGGAGCCTCCCCAAGACGAGAGCCATCCATTTCAATTGATGCCAGATGGGGATCAGAGCGTTAATGATATAAAGAAAGAAGCTTGGTTTTGGATGCATTAAAAGTGACCAGCCATGGCTTCCCCCACTGTATCACGTGCTCAAGATCAAGGGAGAGAAAATTAGAGAGAACTTTGTAATTTACGGCCTTTGATGTGTTGCCATAGATGGTCATGTCATCAGCATAGATGTCAATGAATGATTTAAGTATGTGTTTAGGGAGATCATTGATGTAGATCAGGAAGAGAGTTGGGTCCAGAATGGACCCTTGAGGGACTCCAGCATTAATACTGTGGGCCTCTGATTTCTGCCCATTAACCACTACTCTTATGAGCCTATCGGAGAGAAATGATTTAATAATTGAGAAAACATTTCCAGTGATACTGTAGCTGGAAATATCGTGAAGTGAGCTCTTATGCTAAACCTTATCGAAGGCCTTCGATATGTCAAGAGCAATTGCTCTGGAAAGGAAGCCTTTGTCAAGAGATATAACCGTTAGCACATCTTCTGTAGATCTTGCAGAGCGGAAACCATATTGCATGTCACTAAGAAGGTTGTTTCTGTTCAGGTGGTTGACTACCTCTTTATATAATATGGATTCCAGCAACTTACTCATGGCACACAGGAGACTGACTGGTCTGTATTAGGAGGGAGATGGCTTTTCACCTGAATTCTTTAATACAGGGCATACTGATAAGGTTTTCCAGTGTGTTGGAAAGCACTTCTCCTTAAGGCAACGCTTAAACAGCTTTGTAAGTATGGGGCAAGTTCTGGTTGGAGCGTTTTCAGCACTATAACTGGAATGCCGTCAGGGCCAGTTGCTTTACTGAAATCAAGGTTCTTGATTAACTTGGCGACCTCATGCACGGATATTTGTATGTTGCATAGTGTGTTGTCTGTTATAGGAGAAAATACGGGGAGTTGATGGCCTTCGTCGCATAGGGTAGAATTAGCTGCAAAGTTCTTGGCAAATATTCTCGCCTTGTCTGATGCTGACGAGATGACCTCAGGTCCATTGATGATAGTTGGGATAGAACCCACGCTTCTGTTCAAAATCCTGTTTCCTATTTGCCAAAACTAGTGGGAGCCAAGCCGTTGCTCAGCTACTTTGAATTTAACGCACTGAGCATACAGCTATCTTTCATTTTTTATTACTCTTTTACAGTGGTTGCTGGCAGTCCTGAAAGCAGCTATAGTCTCAGTACATCTATTACGTTGGTAGCTATGGAAAAAGTGATTTCTGTGCACGATGGCAACAGACCATTCTGGAGAGGACCATGGCTGGCTGTTAGGTTTTTGTTGGAATTTTTTGGATGGTATGAATCGGCCTATGTCTACAATAAACCATTCGGTCAGGTGTGATACTATAGAGGGCAAATCTTTTTTAAACATGAAATGCAGAGGTAGATCAGATATGAATGTGCGGAAGCTATCCCAGTCAGCAATAGAGTATCGATATACAGTACGGTGGAGAGGTACGTCTGAAGATTATTACATTTCATTTTTAACTTAACTGCTACAACGGAATGGTCGGAGGATCCTAGATGAGATAGAAGGGAACATGAACATAGCTCAGGGGAAGTTGTGAGGAAAAGGTCTAGAAGGCTTGCATACTGACCGGTAGTATCGGGCACATGGGTGGGTTCGTGAACAATCTGAGTGAGGTCATAGGCAGTGGCAAAATCATGACAGAACCTCCCCTCGTCATCGGTCTTATTTGAGTGGATCAGCCATTCCACATTATGGACATTGAAGTCACCGCAAATGTGAATGTTAGACGAAGGATGAGCAGACAGGATGTGGTCAATTTTCTCAGATATACTTTTAAAGATAGTAACCCCACTGTTATGGGGGCGATAGAGGGCAGTGGTGTACGCTAGTACAACCCGGAAGTTAGTGCCAACCGGAAATCAGTGGTGTAAGCTAGTGCAACCCGGAAGCACATGTAAGGTAAATTAGGGTCTTCTCTGGAGATATCCCTACCACATGGAAAGCCATCTTTAATGTAGGCATATATTTCATGCTCATGGCGATCTTGGGGTCAGATTTAGATGTTAAGTTAGAGTATCTTTTAATTATGAATTCGTCTAGGGAAGTGGTTGGCCCCATGTCAGTTTTATTTAGAAAGAATATGTCCGGTATCGTCTCCTGTAATTGTGTTTCCACCTCTGGAAGGTTGGAACGTAGACCCCTGATGTTGGAGAAGGAGACCTGGTAGTAGCGCCGTTCGTTAGAGGATGGAGTTCGAGGTTTATTCGTGTTTTTTTTTCTGGAGATTTTTCATGTTGAGTTTTTGGGATTTGTGGAACAGGTCGATAGACTTGGTTGGAGCAGGACAGAGAGGGAAAGTTAGAGAGAAAAAAACAAGAATTTTTTTCTTTTTTTTTTTTTGTAGCACATGATAAGGTAAACCGACCCAATTACCCACTAGTATGTCATCGAGAGGCCCTACCAGAAACTACTATATGGTCCAGAATCCATTCACCAAATGGCAATACAGCAGCTCCGGTACTTTGCACCTGCTGATAGGACAGCCTCCTTAGTGGTTAATCCAAGGTTCAGGTCTCTGACTATAAGGCGGATAACGTCAGCCGAGATGAAACGTTTACCTCCAGCACCCTTACTAGTAACATGGCCACAAGAATAGACATAGAAACAAAAATTTCCCGACATATCAGGCTACTGTTCACAAAGTACTACCGACCTGGAAAGCAGCTTTTTCTTCAACCTTTGTCAGAAAAATTACTCATTGAGAAATTAAGACTGAAGGGCAAAAAAAGGAGAAGCGAGAGTTACTGGTGCTGCCGATAACACATCCACATGCATTATCTACTCTCCATTAAAAAAAATGTGAGAATGACTTATTATTATCTACTGACATGTTATAGAACTAAAATTTTCCTTAATAAGAAATATTGTATATAAAATCAGAAAATGTTATGATATTATTTGTCAACAACGATCACATTTTTGAGTTGTTTAAAAAATGGATCGAAAATTTGATTTTCGTTCCATTCTCCTATTTTTTCTTTGTTTATGTATATAAAGAAGAACTAAGGAATAAATTAAAATCAACCGACTTAATTTTCGTTCCTTTTTTCATGTTTAGGGTTAGGGTTTAGGTTGGTCCTAGATCCAGATGGAAAGAGAGAGAGAAAAAGAGAGAGAGAGAGAGAGAGAGAGAGAGAAGCAGAAGCATTTTATTTATGTATCTGTTGCATAACTAAACAGCAAATCTGCCATTATTTATCTGTGGATAAGTTGTATGTTTAAAGTAAAAGAAATTATATTTATCTAAAACTAGAACTAATTTATAACTAATTTAGATGATGTTGAAGCATTTCTCCTTACAAACACCCCGGATATCTAAGCACTAAGTGATACTAACCTACACTCCTCCATCCCTTCTAACTACTTTAACATGCCTGGATATCTCTCACTCTACCGTAAGAATTCTGACAGACATATGCACGGACTTGGAGTCTATATTCGTAATACCCTCCCCTTGATTAGAGAAATAAAACTAGAATCGGACGATCAAGCCTTTGTGTGCTTTAAACTGTACATGCAACATAACATTAGCTACTTCTATTTTCTTTACCGCTCTCTCTCTCTCTCTCTCTCTCTCTCTCTCTCTCTCTCTCCCCAATAAACAAAGTCTCTGATAGTATAGATGCAGCACTCTCCCTCGACACAAGTGCACAAGTACATGTATTTGGTGACTTCAACGTCCACCACAGAAACTGGTTTGGATTCTCTACTTACACAGACGCAGTTAGTAGCACAACATATAGCTTCTCTATATCTCACTCCCTATCACAGATGGTTACGTTTCCAACCCGTTTCCCAGATCAACAAGAACAGCACGCATCACTTCTAGATCTGTTTCTGACCACACTTCCCGATGATTGTATAACGAATGCCCACATCCCACTTGGAAACGCTGATCAGGCAGTGATAATGGTCGAAATTACCCTAAACTCTAGGGCTAAAACTAAAGAGCCATTGCTCAAAACAACGAGATACTATAAAAAGGCTGACTGGGAAGCCATCAAGGATCTCATCAGAGATGCCCCATGGGGTAATATCTTTTCTCTTTCTGCTGAACAGTGCGCGAATAAGACCACTGAATGGTTCAAAACGGCAATTGAAGCACATGTTTCCACGCGGAAATTTTATAGCAAGCCCCACTCTCCCCAGTGGTTTACATCTACTTGTGCAGCTGCCATCACGCAAAGACAGTATGCGTACCGCAGATTTAACCGACATAAGCCAGTTCAAACAGACAGAAGTATATACAAGATAGAAGTAACTCTAAGAAAGAAATAGCAACAGCTAAGAGAGCATTTACTGAAACAACAAAAAAAACGCATCGAAGCGCAAAAATTAGGATCCCGCGATTTCTGGATCTATAAAGAGTGTAGCAAATAATGTGCCTTGGTTGGGGTGAAAATGTAAAAAAAAAAAAAAAAAAAAAAAACTCTTAACGTATATTATTAATTTCACTCCGTCGCTTTTTTCTTTGTGTCTGTCACTTTCCCTCTATCTGTCTGTCTATCTCTCTTTTTTCTCTCTCGGTAGACACACACACTCATACACACACACAACACACACACACACACACACATACACACACACACACATATATATATATATATATATATATATATATATATATATATAAGCAAATAATTCCGAGCGATTAAATAAAGGCTCTATCTATCTATCTATCTATCTATCTATCTATCTATATGTGTGTGTTCTATCGGTTCGATACTGTTGCGAAATGTAAACAAAAACATACACACTCACCCTCTCTCTCTCTCTCTCCTCTCTCTCTCTCTCTCTCTCTCTCTCTCGGTGAACACATTTAGAAAGAGAAAGTGATAGTGAGAGAGAGCGACAGAGAGAGAGAGAGAGGGAGATGGAGAGAGAGAGAGAGAGAGAGAGAGAGAGAGAGAGAGAAGCAATTCATTCCAAACGGCTAATTAAGCGCTTTATCTGTCTGTTTGTCTGTCTGTCTATCTATCTATCTATCTATCCGTGTGTTTCTGTCAGTTCGATACTGTGGTCAAACGTAAATAAAAACACTCTCTCTCGCGCGCGCGACAGAGAGAGAGAGAGAGAGAGAGAGAGAGAGAGAGAGGGAGAGAGAGAGAAGCAATGAATCCCGAAATTTTATAACCGTTTTGTTTACGTTCAGTAAACTCACTTTGTTGCTTTTTCTTTGTGTCTGTCTCTTTCCCTCTGTTTGTCTGTCTGTCTGTCTGTTTCCCCCCCCCCTCTCTCTCTCTCTCTCTCTCTCTCTCTCTCTCTCTCTCGGTGAACACCTGTAGAGAAAGAGATAGAGAAAGAAAGAAGTAATTAATTCGAAGCGGCTAAGTATCTGTAGACGCCATGTTGGATAGTATCCTTATCGTTCGTTTTAGTGTATAGGATTCTATTCTGGAATAAGGGATCGGTCTGGCGTAAGCCAATGAGAATAGCAGAAGGTTTATAGGGAGAATTTATTATTTTTCGAATCGGCGGACGGGAATGTAACGACTGTGCGATGAGTTTATGAATCAGTTACGGAGGGTGAAACCACAGTATCCGTACCCTGCGTATAACAATCTGCAGTGTTTGGTGGTGGTGGTAGGACTTTGGTGATACGGGGTAAAAATCGGGACTACCTCCTCTGTAGGTTAATCCGATAGTGATGCTGTAGTACATCGGATGTAATCTAGGATTTTATTCAAAAACCTTGATGTGTCAGAAAAGTATTTATAAAGTTACGTAAGGTAGTGGCTATTCAGCTAAACATAAGAAATTTGTATATGGTATCTGTTGTTTGAAACCTTCGGTATTTTGGTCCAGAGGAGAAAAATTGCGCTTCTTTTATAATATATATATATATATATATATATATATATATATATATATATATATATATTATAATACAATCCCACATTCAATACTTATATATATATACATAGTAAGTTATGAAAATATATGGCAATTAAGCTACACAAACGCATGACGTAACAAAGCCATGTATATATCTACTCTACTATTCCCTCTCAACCTTTTTTTTACAAGGTGGTCACCACTTATCAAGGCCCGGAAGCCACTCATGGATAAAGGGTTATTGCAAGTACAGTACGTTAGTGTGGAGATTTAATAAAGTGTCTACTTAAGGGGGCGGTTCATCAGGAATTTTTTTACGTTGGACTACATCCAGGTTGTAGTCAGGTAGGAAGCAGGCAGACGGAACAGAGTTCCACAGTCGTGCAGTTCTAAGAAAGAGGCTTTGTTCATGGAATCTGCGTTTTGATTTAGGCACAGATACAGAGTGGGGGAAATTTTTGACAGTGGATTCAGCTAGATAAGTGTTTTTCGTAAAAGATTGGCAAGGGGGGGACCAGAGATTGGAGTTCAGACAAGCACCCGCCATGGAAATAACAATAAAATAAAGATAGTCTCGCAACGTCTCTTCTGTGGAGGAGAGGTTGCAGGAAAGAGAAAAGGGCATCCCCCACTAAGCCACGAAGTCTATTTTGTACTCTGTCAAGGCAGGATAGGTTGTTTTTAGCAGATCCTGCCCAGATATGGCAGCAGTATTCCATCCTTGGACGTACTTGGCTTTTATATAGATAGAGAATTGTATCAGTAGTGAGATATCTTCTGGAGCGGTAGAAGGGCCTCACCATCTTTCCAGCGACCTTTGGAACAGATTTGATTTACGTGTTCCATTTCAGATCAGGAGTAAATGTACAGGCCCAGAAGCTTGTCAAAACATGGGACTTCTCCTAGACGAGAGCCATCCATTTCAATTTCAATACCTTATTCATGTCCTTTCTCTCCCTATTTATACATACCCAACGTTGCTCGGGAGTTTTTTACTTTCACTTTTGTTCAGCTTTTTTCCGTTGTTTTTTTTTTTTAATTTTTATATGAAACTTAGAGTGGGTAAACGTATATCTTATTTAAATGAAACTATTCATATACATACACACTTCATATATATATATATATATATATATATATATATATTTAGTTTAATTATTTAATTATTATAGTAAAAAAATAATTAAATATATATATATATACTTTTATATTTTTATATTTTTATAGACCAACATTTTTATGACGATTGTAAGCATATAACAGTGGATTTTTTTTTTTACATGGATGTCACCACTTATCAAGCCCAGAAGCCAATCGGGGATAGGAGTATTTATTCATAGGCATAATTAGGTTATATCCGAGTGACCAAGACTGATCATTTTCTTTTTCAAAACGAAACTTTGGTACATTTTTAGAACCGTTCTGTTCACAAAAGAACATCTAATATTAGTATGCCAATCCCAGATATTTTATCGATAGACACTTCAGAACGACAGAATTCTCTTTCAGGAAAAAAATACATAGAAAACAGCAAACAAAAACATAAATAAAAACAATTTACAATAATTATATTTTCTCCAGATGAATCACTACCCAGAAAGTCCAGCCATCATTCTCCATCTCTCTCTCTCTTTATTTATTTATTTATTTATCTATCTATCTATCTATCTATCTATCTATCTATCTATCTATCTATCTATCTATCTATCTATCTCTCTCTCTCTCTCTCTCTCTCTATATATATATATATATATATATATATATATATATATATATATATATATATGGGGGGCATATTTTTGTAAACTTTATCATTTAGATTGTTCGGCCAACAAAATTCGCGACCGCCCTCCAAAACAATGTTTTAAGATATTGAGCATACAAAATTAATAAAGAAAAGAATTACTTTATATCCAAATTTGAGTAATATTAAATAGTATATTCATATGGGGCGAAACGATAAAGGTGTAGCCCTAAAAAACCCTAACACTCCGGCTTTATTTTAAAACTTTTATTGTAAAAACATTAATTCGGGTAACTTGATTATGTAGTAAAGCTGACATCTATTCAATGTAACTGTCTTCAGCCTCAATCGCCGCCTCGATACGGGTTCGCAACTCGAAGCATGCGTTTTATACAAGCACCGGCGGGAGCTTGGCGATTACTCGGTGGATGGCGGCGATATCTGGTTTTGGTGTTGTGAGAGGTCATGTTGGTGATAATCTCAACGGATGACCAAACGAAGTAGTCCAGCGGGTTCAGTTCGGGAGAGTTGGGGCAATGAGAAAGGGGTACAAAGTCGTAGTACTCATTCTGAAGCCAAGACTGGGTGTCTTTGGACTTGTGTGCCGGCGCCGAGTACTGCCGCCACACTCAGGTTCTGACAGCAGCCACCTGATTGCACCAGGGGATCACTACACTCTTCAGTTCATCCAGGCATACTTTGGGGTTGACTTTCAAGCTTACTTTAAAGATGTGAGGTGGTATGATGTGGCCCTAACTTGAAACCGCCCCAAAGACCATAATCGTGGCTGGAAACTTTGTTTTTATCACCCTGGACACATACCTGTTATTCAAAGTAATTCAACGATTCATTTTGAGGTTACTGACAATGTTACTGTTGTCATAACTTGGATCGGTAGAGATCATGAGTTGTAGAGCAGCGCATCTCCAATCTCGTTGAACATTGTGCCACTAATGCTCTTATCGCTCTTGGGATTTGTACACAACTTGAAAACTAGTAGATGGTCTGCAACAAAAAAAACGGTTTTCATCAAACGAAAATGGAATCACGTTGTCTTTTTCACGGCGACGATTTTATCATTCTATCCTGTACAAGAACTAATATATATATATATATATATATATATATATATATATATATATATATATATATATATATATATATCAATTCTTTCTTTCCTCCGCTCTACCATTTGTAGTACATTAGTTGTTCTCCCTTTTTTCCTTTGGTAAAAACTAGATGAATAAGCTCTTTTTCTTATATAAAAATGGTGTTCTTAGACTAGGTCCATTAGTATAACTTTCGATCTAACCAGAGACCAGAGACTACTACAGAAATATATATATACAGAGACTACTACAGAAATATATATATATATATATATATACACATATGTAACTAGTAATGTTTGCATAAATAAGCATACTATGAACACGCTCTATTCATTCATCTAGACATATAAATTTCAGTAACTGTACATATAGGAAACTTAAACCGTACAAGCCTTATATATATATATATATATATATATATATATATATATATATATATATATATATATATATATATATATGGATAGTAAGTATATTAATTTATACAAACATCATTGGCTACATATGTGCATGCATAGTTCTTCTACACTATTTTTTTTAGAGAAACAACATCATTAGGCGATTTTTTTTATTCTGAAACCTAATTTTAAATTGTGCTTCTTTTATACAAAGTTTTTCATGTGAAGAAATCATAATACTGACAAGGATAGAACAAACTAGATAGTGTAGAAAAAAGATTGAACTGTAAGGGGAAGTGCTTATAATTTGGGAGGCCAATTTCTTGAACTAAATATAATTTTTCATGATTCTTTTATCATGGATATCGCGATGCTTATCTGGTTTTTTGGAACGTACCCTTTGTATGCACATATGTAGCCTATAATGTTTCTATAAATAAATATTACATAATTACGCTCTGCCTGTCAATGAGCATTTTTTGCTAAACAGAAAGTAACAGTGGATTTACATCTAGGAAACAATAACGATGCAATCATTATATATAATACACACACACACACACACACATATATATATATATATATGTGTGTGTGTGTGTGTGTGTGTATCTGTGTGTGTGTGTGCGTGTGTGTATATATACATATATATAGGGGAAATATATATGCACGTGTGTTTGTGTAAATGTATACCAAATTGACACTGCTAGTTACATTTCTTTTACTGATTCTTTTCCCAAATTCTTACTCTCGCTTTTATATAATTCTTCATTATTGGTCTGTTAATTCTCATTTGCCAATTAAAACGAAATAAATTTAATTTGGGGAGCATTTGTCTTGTTTAGCTTTTCTTACTCTTCTAGTACGCGACAAGCAATTAAACCAATCTCTCCGACATCCCCACAATTCCCTCTTACTAACTTCACATTTATGCTAACGACTACTGCTGCTGTTTCGTCGGAACGCCCACTATCATTTTAACACGCGTCTTACTTGTGCTCCTATCCTCCCTCACGACTTCAAATCTTTATTGTGTCTACCACTACCGGCGAGATGTCCTTTTAGTAAATGCCCAAACTAATACTATTCGTAAGGATGAAAATTCTTCTTTTGTTGTTGTTCACTCCAAATAAGGTATATTGCCAATCTAGCGATTGGGAGTAATATGGGTGGCAAGTTGGACAGCATGGTGTGTGTTACAGAGTTACATTTAAATTTATACATGTTGGTACGGTCAAAAAAGCAGGAGGTTTATTGAACTCTCTACTAAGAAAATCAACGGGTGTTATCTTAGGAGCACAAAGCGTCCTAAGATAACTGAACTCTCTATGCAGTTGATTATGTAAATAAATATTTTTTTAAATTATAATTTTCCTTACTATCGTGGCGACTGCGATAGAGGGAGAATAAGGTCTCTTTGCCACTGGCCAAACAATACTAGATTCGAATCTGACTTTGAAACACTCGGAAAGTTTGGCCACACAGAAGAACTGTGGTACAGACATTGTCAAAAATAACAGAATTCACAATGATTTTTCTTCTGACAAAATAATTTTTTAAAATAATGTATGATGCATATTTCTCAGGAACGTTTTTAATTCTTCGTCGTCTCATCTTCAGATCCCCCAAAAATAGAAAAAAGGCAAGAGTGTAAAAAACAGCCGAGAAACGCGCACATGAAGTCAGACGCCAAAAGAACGGTATCATATTGCTCCAAGTAAAACGTTAACAACTTCAATTTTACGACGCCAAAATTAGCGTTATAAGCTAAAATTGTATGATGTAATTGCAGAATAAAAAGAACTCATAAGTAAATACTTGTTTAACAGTTGGATATGGCGTCATGTAGAAATTCTCTTCTACCTACTATTACTACTTGAACAACTAAGAATAATATTGATACTTACTATAAAACTTATGTGTTAAACGCAATTGATAAAATTCACTCAAAAGTCATGAAACAAACTATATATATATATATATATATATATATATATATATATATATATATATATATATATAACTAGCAGGACCCGTTAACCGGTGTTGCACGGTGGTAGCATGCGCCCCCACGTAAAAATTTCAACTACGGCTGTTACTTTTATTGGTGTCCAAATATTAAATCACTAAGGTCTGTACTGCCAAAATAGCCTAATCACTTGCTTTATTTTTTTAATAATTATAATAATATGTACCGCGAACTATGTAACTGTAATTTAATATTATCATCCTAACGTTCTTACCATTTAAAAGAAGAAGGTTTAAATAAACAGATCATCATTTCTACAATTTTTTTTACAGCATAGAGAAATAATGTAAATCCAATACAAAAATCGTTCCTATGTAGTGAGATTTATGAAGCCGTAGACATACCCATGTTTAAGAAATCTAGAAAAAAAAATCAAATAATCGTCATATTATCCTGCAATTTTCGCTATTTATTCATTATTAAACTTGTTTAGTAACTAATCTTTGCTTCAGCCTTCTCAGATGCATATGATGGCAACAAGTTTCACGCTTATTTTTAGTTGCGTGCAAGCGACTCTATAAGTCACTCCGTCGGTCGGTCGGTCGGTGGGTCTGTCGGTCTGTCCGTAATACTTTTGTGCTTGGCCTTTTTGGTTAAGATCAAAGGTCTGTTGTTAATAGATGCTGTCCTTAGCTTTTTAAGCTTTTCTTGGCCTTTTTTTCTTGGCCTTTTTTTCTTGGCCTTTTTTCTTGGCCTTTTGGCCAAGATCAAAGTGTAGATTTTGGCCAAGGTCCTGTCGAATCGGCTGCAGGTTGCTATCAGCGAGTTGGTTGAACCGGAACAGAACTACGCTGTGAAGGGGAGATCGATTCAGAACAACTTGCACCTGATCCACACGATCCTAGAGGGAGGGATAGATGACGATACGGACGCCGCGCTGATTAGATCAGTCCAAAGCTTTCGATAGGGCCGACCATCGTTTCTTGGCATCTGTCTTAGAGGCCGCCGGTTTTAAATCGGACTCTGCAAGTGGATCTCCGTAATGTATCGACAGCCAACAGCCGTTGTGCAAGTCAACGGAAAGCGCTCGAAACCCTTTGTTATCTTTCGGTCGGTTCGTCAGGGTTGTCCGCTGTCGCCCCTGCTCTATGTCCTGGCTTTGGAGTCCCTGCTCCGCAAGCTGAGACGTGGGGAGACAACTTCGGCCCTGCACGGAATTGCAATACCCGGTGGCTCAGCCGCCAAGGTATCCGCGTTCGCTGATGATGTCACGGTCTTTGTGTCCAGCTTCAGAGACATCGAGATCGTGTCGGAGGCGCTCGCTCAGTATGAAAGAATTACAGGGACCCAGATAAACCGCAGCAATTCGGTAGGACCGGTTGGGCGCCTGGAATGGCAGCACCAACCTCCCGGTGCCCTTCAGCTGGACAGATGGCCCGGTTCGGATCCTCGGCGTGTGGTTCGGACCGGGTCTCCAACTTGACAAAAATTGGTTGGAGGTACGGTCAAAGGTGGAGGCTGCAGTCAATCCGTGGCTTCCTAGGAAACTTTCCTTAAAGGGTAGAGTTGAGGCGTGCACCACTTACGTCTTTCCTCTCATCCTTTACCGACTAGCCGTACTTCCCCTGCCTGCACAACACCTAACAGCTCTTGTCGAACTCTTGTCCTCGCTTCTTTGGGACAGAGGAAGACAGTGGGTGAGCAGACAGGTCTGTATTCAACGTCCGTGTGAGGGAGGCTTAGGAATGCCGGACTTGAAGTGTCATCGAGACGCTGAGAGGCTGGCCTTCCTGAGCCACTATATGCAAGATGACCAACCGTGGCACCCCGTGGTTACTGCCGCCTTCCCCGACCTCGTTATCGACCCTTCTATCGAGAGCCGTCGCAGGCCGCGGGGAGACTCTGCCTGCATGAAAGAGTGCCGAGCCGCGCTAAAACGACTACCAAGGTCCAGCGACCTTGTGACTGCTACATATAGGGACCTCCATAGGGATCTAGTGAAGAGGGCTGCTTACGACCCGCTATGCGCGCGTTTGGGTTGGCAGCAGAGTAAGATCCGCTCCGTGTGGAGTTGGGCGCCAGGTTCGAGTCATCTGAATATGTCGGAGTTCTCTCTGACCTGGCAATTGGCCCGAAATGCACTTCCACTCAACAACGTACAATGCATTTCCGGGTTTTTGGAGTCGCCTGATTGTCCTCGTTGTGGGACAACGGCCGTAGAAACGACTGATCATGCTTTCTTCGATTGCCGCGAACTCCGCCGGTACTGGTCGTATGTCAGTGAGGTGCCGGCTCGCATCGATCCTGAGCATCCTCGCCCAATTACCGTATCCAATGTCGTGGACAATGTGAGGCCACCGTGGGACTGGGAAAGGCCACCGTGGGACCGGTCGGTGCGACAGGGTTGTCCGCTGTCGCCTCTCTTGTACGTCCTGACATTGGAACCCCTCCTTCGCAAGTTAAGGGACGAGGCGATTATACCAGTCCTGCGTGGGATAGCTCTCCCTGGAGGCACACGAGCCAGGGTTTCCGCATTCGTCGATGACGTCACCGTGTTCGTGTCTTGCCCCACGGACATTCAAGCGGTCACCGAGGCGTTCACTCGATACGAAGAAGTTGCGGGGGCTGTCTTCAATTGCAGTAAGTCGGTGGGTCTGCGGTTGGGTACCTGGACCGGAGTAAATTCGCTTCCAGGATTCTTCAGTTGGACCGACGGCTCGGTCCGGATCCTTGGTGTGTGGTTCGGACCGGGTCTCCAGCTGAAGAAAAACTGGTCGGAAGTAGATACCAAGGTCGAATCCTCTGCCAAGACTTGAGTTCGAAGGAAATTGTCCTTGAAGAGTCGGGCAGAGACGAGTGCTACATACGTCTTTCCGCTCATCCTTTACCGTCTGTCTGTACTTCCTATCCCTGCAAAACGATGAACCAGCTTATAGGAGCACCTCGACACACTCTTGTGGAACGAGGGTAAGCATTATGTTTGCAGAGAGGTCTGTGTTCAAAATCCAAGCGATCCCCGATCTCCTGTGTCACAAGCATGCAGAGAGGTTGGCCTTCCTGAGTCGTTCGTTGTATGTAGACGTTCCATGGGTTACTGTGGATGGAAGCTCATTTTCCAATCTCACGCCCAACTCCTCGGTCGAAGCTCGGGAAGACCAAGGGGGGAACAAAATTCTACGCCGAATGCCGGTCCGCACAGAGCGTTGCCGGGAACCAGTGTCCTCGAACAGTCTAGGAACAGGGTTTATCGGGAGCTAGTGGGACGTAGCATAAAGGAACCGCTTGTGAAACGGACGGGGATGTCGCTAGAGGAGGTCACCGGGTTGGGACTTTCTTACAAACTCGGAATTTTCCCTTACCTGGCGACTTGTCCAGAACGCACTGTCCCTTCTTGAAGAACTCAACCTGTACAATGAAGAAACCCGGGTCTGCTGCCTGCGCTGTGATGAAGGCATGAGGGAAACAGCCGGCCATGCCTTTTTCCGCTGCAGCAGGCTCAAGACCCTCCTAGGGTACGCCAACGAGGTAACGGCTCGCATCGATGCCAAGCGCTGGCTTGAACTCAACGAGTCATATTTTATGGAGAACATTGATCCGCCGCTGCCTAGAGAGAAAAGAATGTTTTTTCTAGCGATACTAGCAGTAGCGAGGATGGTCATATGGATCACACGCCTCAAGCGAGTCCGCAAAGAGGTATCTGTTCCGGATCGGGATCTGATCGTCTACTTTAAACATCTGTTTAAAGTAAAGATCAGATGTGATTGAAGAGTTTTCCTCGAGTGGCCTTTGACAAGAGGTGGGTGCATGATGCTAGCTTGTGCATCCGACGAGGCGCCAAGTTTGAATTCGTGTTACCACCATAAGCATGGCACGTACGCTACTGGGTCCTACAGAGCCCATCCCGCTAGGTTAGACAAATAAAAAGTAAAGAGACTCTTGAGTGGTGGTACAAATGAGATCCTGTCCCCCGATTGTTTGTTTTTTGGCACTAGAGAACCTTCCGAGGCTACCCTACCACTCTCCCCCCCTAGCTTTTTGTTTTATCACCCCCTAGACAACCCCTACTCGAAAGTCGTCGCCCACTAGGGATCTTCCCGCTTGTTTTCGGTGCCCCGGAAAACAGTAGGTGATCTAACTTTCTAGATTAGCTCAGGGAGGGACCTTACTTACAATGCACTAGGCAATTTTATTTTTTTGTATATTTTTTCTAGATTCCCCACTCCCCAACGCGAAATGTTTCTCTTTCAAATTCAAGAACCTTTTATTTTTCAATGAATTGAACTTTTTTCGCACGCACACACACACATTTTAATATGTAAAAAAAAAAAATAATTACACACACACATACATACACACGCACACACACACACACACACACACAGAAATTGTAAATATATTCGTTTTTGAAAAAACGCTGGGGTTTTCATTAGTTAGTTTAGAGTCCACAGAGTGAATGAGGTATTGTGGTAAATGTTGCCAGTCAAGAGTAAAGTCGCCAAAGACTCCATTTTCACTTTACTAACAAAGACCCTGAAACACTCCCTATCCCACTTCTTGTATGGCCTTGTACCTAAGTTTGTTTACAAATGTTAATATTTTGCTTTTATTTTTTGAATTTGTCACTATTTAATTGTAAAATGTTTTCATTATGGAAATAAACTATATAAACAAGATCAAAGTGTAGTATCTGTTCCGGCAGATACTGCAAGCAAAGACCATATGTGGGGGCAGCCCCATATATAAGACCTTGGTCAATGTAGGGGCAACCCTTCATACCAATTGTCACTATCCAGCTTCCCTACTCCCCGGGCAGTTGGTCCCCATTTCCCTTCATTCCTCACATTAAAAATCAGCCTTGTGCCTAATTTGCTCGTTGGGGGAGCAAATAAATACCCTTTTCTTGGACTTTTGGCCAAGATCAAAGTGCAGCATCTGTTCTTACTATATGCTGTACTTATTGTGATATAAAGTAGGGGAATCCCTTTTCTGTATTAATTGGATGTAAAATGATCACCCACTTTACAAACAGTAAGTCTCAAAGCCATTCAAGTCATTCTCCAGATTATTCAAGTTGTTTTTGAAGGATTCTAGATATTTTTTAAGCATTCAAGTCATTCTTAACGTCATTCTATTCATCCTTAAGTTCATTAAAGTCATTCTATGCCATTTACTTTTTATTTATTTAAGTCATTCAGCCCATTTTGCAGTCATTTTAGTTTATCTTTAAGAATTTCACGTCAATGCTACATTCACACATGCATTCATTACACGAGAGCACTCGACTAATGGCTATCGGCCTTGTTTCCGATTAGCTTATAAATTTAATTAATTTTTAACTGATATTTTATTATAAATGTTTTTAAAATAAAGTTTTCTAAAGTTTCATTTAGTTTTATTTTTAATTTAGAACTTGATTATAAAATCTTGGAAATATATTTCCAATGTTTTTGAAATCCATTATGACGACGTCTTTGTTAATTTAATTATTTTTTGAGGAATGGGGTCACTGCTCATTAACTCTATAATAAGTAATTCATTCATTAAATTCATATTTTTAAGAATTTATATGATTTATCTTTTTTCTACTAGATGACCTTTAATATTCAATATTAAAGTCATTCATTCATTACACGAGAGCACGCGACTAATGGCTATCAGCCTTGTAACAACACCCTCTTCTCCCAAAGGTTAAAATGTCTTTGTAAATGAAAACAAAAATATTTCAGCACGGTACAAAAAATACATAAGTACCCAAAATTGAACTTTGTATTGTTCAACGCTTTTAATATTAAAAAATATATACTCCTTGTCTAAATTCGGTACTTATGTAGTTTTAAGTCGGTTTTTCCATGATTCTCGGTGGACAAAGAAGAAAAAAAGTAAAAGAAAGATTTAAACAGGAAAAATAAAAGAAAGGGCAGAGTATCATTGTGCCAACGTGTAATAAAAAACTCCAACCTCCCCATGTTAAGAACGGCTATCGGAATAACCCACTCCCCCAACCTCGAAAGTCGGTCTTTACACAGAAAGGTTGGGGTTTTTCTTTTCGAAAGCCGTTCTTTACATCGGGAGGTTGGGTGTGTTTATACTACGCTTAGGCAGGTCGTAAGAAAAATACGCTAAGAACTTAGCATGCGCAAACAAAACCAAAGAAATCACAAACTTCACATGTGCAATATTAAGGTGATTAAATGATATTCATGTAAAATTAATGAAACATTTTTACTGTAAAAAACAAAACCAAAGGAACTGATTGTTTTATCTCATGTGTCCGTAATAATAATATTTTAGTAAAAGCGAATTATTATATCGTTATAACTCTTACGAAAAATAAATAGAATTATAAATTCGTTTGTAATGAGTGGCTGCCACTTTAACTGAAGTAAATCAATTACGAAGTGTAAAAAATATAAAAATAAAGAAAGAAAGAAAGAAAGAAAGAAGGAAGAAAAAGAAAACTCGTACAAATAAGTAATAAGCCCTTTTTTTCGAATGGGTCTTAACACATAGGGGTTGGGGTGTTTAATTCGAAAGCCGTTCAAAATATGGGGAGGTTGGGTGTGTTTATACTACACTTGGACAGGTCGTAAGGAAAATACACAAAGAACCTTGCATACACAAACCAAAAAACTCACGACCTAACATGTGGAATAATATGGTGATTAAATGATACTCATGTAAAGTTAGTGAAACATGTTTTAAAAAAACAAGAGGAAACGATAATATTATCTCATGTGTCTGTAATAATAAATTAGTAAAAGCGAATTACTATACAGTTATATCTTTTATGAAAATTAAATGTAATTATGAATTATTTTTTATGAGTGTATGTCACTGTAACTGAGTTAAATAAACTACGAACTGTACAAAATAAATAAATAAATAAAAGAAAACTCGTACAAATAAGTAATACATTTTTTCGAACGGAACGTCTCTGTAAAGGAAAACAGTTATTTTCTACCAAATATAAACATATAATAACGCGATAATTCTATTTTGTCAGTGCAGTATGACAAAAAGTAGTTCACCCACCAAATTTCATTCCGTCAGAAAAATAACTTTCTAAAGAATACAAAAGCAATTTGTTTCCACATTTTTTCTAGCGAAAAAACTATAAAATAGATGTGAAAAACTACGTTCATTATTTTTAAATTCCAACAACGGAGCTGAAGTCGATCTCTTAGAATGTAAAACAAAACTAATAAATTTATGTTGAGACTAAACTTATAAATATATATGTAAAAACTCGTGTATCATTTTATCAAAATCCAAATTATGTAATAGTGATGAAGTTAGTTTTTTTTATTATTAAACGTAACTTCATTCTCGTCGCATTAGATATGTATGAATCTATTTTAAACAATTTAAGGAAGACAGCAAAACGCGCATGAGTGTTCGCTGAATGGGATGCTTTCAAATACGTAAATAAGAAAACACGGTGCAAACAATTAACCCCCCCCACACACACACCAGAAAGACACGAAAAATGGTTGTGAAGTAAGTTATAACGCCTGATTGTACACAAATAATACTGTAAAACGGCTTCTTTCTGTCTTTCCAACTCCCACTCTCTGTATCTATCTGTAATTGTCCCCCCTCCGATTGAATATAAGCAGAAGTATTTTCGCGTAGGTGGCCATGAAGTATTGTCAATGGCGTATGTTTGGGGACAGTAACATTTTCACAAGTATATAGTAAAAGTTCATACTTTCTAAGCGGAATAATTCTGTCAACAATAAATAAAAGCTAAGACTAATGTGTACGTACCGAAAATGGCGTCGCGTTTTATAGTTGATAAGTGTTCGTTTAATAGGTGAAATAACTGAATGCTGAAATTTTAGAATTAATACTTCTCATCCAATCAGCTGCGCCGGATATTTCAAAGGGAGAAATGATTATTTTTTTTCGGATGTAAGGGGCGTGAATATGCGTATGTGGTTGAAATCTGTAGATAGTTAATGACAATACTCAGGAAAAGAGCCAAAAATATTAAAGAACGCAGTGTAAAGTGGTGTCGTAAGAGTAGACGGTAAAGTGAGGGTGAAATTTTAGTTACTTCCTTTTTAGTTTAGGACGATAATGGTCATGGCGGTTCTCGGACTAAATGTAATTATTTAATATAACGAAATAATCTGTATGTAATTGCGTTCTGTAGTTAGATAACGTAATGGCTAATGACATAAACATAGTTATTTTTTATGTGTCATGTCTTGTCGTCAACCTAAGGTAGTTTCGTCTAGAGTGGAAAAATTGCGTTTCTTTTATTATATGCAAGATATTATTATACTAGTCACTGCTTATAGCGCAGATAATAATAATAATAATAATAATAATAATAATAATAATAATAATAATAATAATAATAATAATAATAATAATTTACTGTTTGTAAAAAAAAAAAAGACAGAACTAGAAACAATAATAAATGCGACCAGAATCTTTAGCTAGGATGTCCAAATGGAATTCAGTATCGGAAAGTGCGCACTGCTGGCCATGAGGAGGGAAAACTAGAAACAACAAAAGATATAGTACGGACCAATCAGACAGAAATGAGAGCACTAGGTGAACATGATACCTACAAATACTTGGGAGTTATGGAAGTAGACGCCATCAAAGCAATGGAAATGAAAGAAAAAATAGGAAAGGAATACCTCAGATAAACACAACCTTGTCGAAATTAAACTATATAGTCGAAACCTAATTAAAGAAATAAACACGTGGGCAGTGTCACTAATAAGATACTCTGAATCGTTTATAAGCTGGACCAAAGAGGAACTAAAGAATATCGACCAAAAGACCAGGAAACTCATGACGATGCACAATGCACTGCACCCGAAAGATCATACTAACCGACTATACGTGAAAAGGAAAGACGGAGAAAGTGGGCTGATCTTTATAGAAGGCTGTGTAAATAACACAAAATAAGAATTAGAAAAATACATAATGCAGAACACAAAAACAATAATTACTGCAGCAAGAGACACAGAAGAAGCAAACAAGATAGAAAAAGAAACGAGGAATGAGATAAGGAAAGAAAAAGGGGGAGAGAAACAGCTACATGGATGATTCATAGTGACAACAAAAGCATAGACTAACGAAAACACTTGGAAATGGCTACAAAAAAAAAGAAAAGTTAAACAAGGAAACTGAATCACCAATAAGAGCTGTCCAAGATTATGCAATTAGAACTAACCACATCAAAGCAAAGATCGATAAAACACAAGAAAACCTCAAATGCAGACACTGCGGACAAAGAGAAACAACAAGCCACATAAGTGAATGCAGCAAACTAGCACAAAAAGAATATAAAAACAGACACAAGCAAGTGGGGAAGGCAGGACATTGGCAATTATGTAAACAATTGCATCTTGAACGCACAGACAAATGGTACAAACACAAACCAGCAAGAGTACTGAAAAATCAAAGCCACAATATTCTATGGGACATTGATATACAAACAGATATACCTATCTAAGCAACAAGACAGAATGTCATAATAGTTAACAAAAAAGAAAAGTCTTGCCAGATTATAGATGTTGTCATTCCAGCAGACCACAGAGTGAAGATAAAGGACTGAAAAGAAGAGCAAATACACGGAACTGGCCAGAGTGCTCAAAGATATCTGGAAAATGAAGAAAATCAAGATAACACCACTAATAGTAGGAGCGAAAAACTTTGAAAAAAGTATGGGAGAGATTGAAATCAGAGAGTAGCAGAGAAGATACAATGAATCTCAATAATGAAAACTGCAGAAATATAAAGGAAAACCCTTGAATGTGGAGACTTACACTGAACTGGCCATAGAAACTAGGCATAAAAACAGCTATACACGTATATATAATATGAATATAATCATGAAAAATGAAATTGTATAATTGTAAGATACTGCCTCCATCTTTTTTGTGATTGTCACCATAAATGGGCACCACACAAAATATTAAGGGTCAAGGAGGATAAAAAAAACAAGGAGACAGACCTCCACTGAATGAGTGCAAAGAGGACTAGGACTTTACACCCAAATGCAAAGAGGACTAGGACTTTACACCCAAATGCCAGTAAAGACCAATTGTCGCTGCCAAGGAGAAATCAATAATGAGCAGCTGTTGCGATAATGCAAGTTCTTTTGCAAAGGTTATCGAAGGAGATGGAGAGTACTGGAAATATGGGGAGACTTGTTTGCATTTAGACTCCAGAGAACACCACACGTTCAAAGAGCAATAAAGATGATAGCTTGCGTGACTAATCCTAGTGAATAAATAATAATAGTACTACATCAAACACAGTAGAACCGAATCAACCAACATAGACCAAAAACTCAAAGGAAGAAATGGACTACAAAAGATAATAGATTGGTAGTGGAATACTATTACAGAAGTCACCCTAAAGACAGATGAAAGAGTTGTGGTACATGTGCAGTTACTACCAGACAACAGAATAGAGAATTGCGAACCAACTTATTCTATTCCCATTCTTGAGAGTTTTACTTTAAAATCTAGAACTAATTGAAATACAAAATAAAATTGATGAAATAGACCACAAAAAACCCTTACTGGAACCCCACACATAGAACCTCCAAATGTAGAAGGTCAGCAAAACTCGAGCACATGAAACATAGAAACCGAGATCTTTAAAACGAAGTTAACGAGAATGCAGCAGGTGAAGTAGAAAACATTATCTAACTTATGAACAAAGAAAAAACAAAGCTCTCATCACTAAATAACCGAGAGTGGAAGAAATTAAAAACAGATACGGAGAAGGTGAACAAGCTCCTCCCACACACTCTAAACAACAGTTACTATTAACAGATTTAAGCAGGTGGCAAGACGGTAAGTATGGAGTTTTAAGTAAAAATTAAAGGCGGGGAAAGAAAATGGGCCGACAAAACCTGGATGAAAATTGAGTCTGGAAACGCAAATCAACAAATTTAAAAACGAAGTCAAAGCGATAAACAAGATGAAAGCAACTACAAGATGGAGTAGTAGAAATGTGACTAACAGGAAGAGATTTAACGAGAAACAGGACGAATTGAAGCAAAGTATAACAAAAGAAGGGAGATTTAGATGATAGAGATACAAATCTGAACAGTGCAAACAAAACTGGACTTTCGGAAACAATGAAAGCCAATTTTATACAAATGTGAACAGAGGAAGAACAACAGCAGAAAAACCAGACTTGACAGAAACAAAACCCTACAGGAGAAACATATGGGAAGAGCGACGGGATCATAATAGAAATGCCGACTGGTTGAAAAACATGCGAGAAGAGTCACAACAAATCGAAGAGAAGACAGAGAATGACAACAGCAAGAAAATTCAATTCTCTATCTATATAATAGCCAAGTACGTCCAAGGATGGAATACTGCTGCCATATCTGGGCAGGAGCTGCTAAAAACAGCCTATCCTGCCTTGACAGAGTACAAAATAGACTTCGTGGCTTAGTGGGGGATGTCCTTTTCTCTACCCTGCAACCCCTCTCCCACAGAAGAGACGTTGCGAGCCTATCCTTATTTTACCGTTATTTCCATGGCAGGTGCGCGTCTGAACTTCAATCTCTGGTCCCCCTCGCCAATCCTTCACGAAAAACACCCGTCTAGCTGAATCCACTGTGAAAAATTTCCCCCACTCTTTATCTGTGCTTAAATCAAAACGTACATTCCATGAACAAAGCCTCTTTCTCAGAAGTGCACGCCTGTGGCACTCTGTTCCGTCTGCCTGCTTCCCTCCTGACTACAACTTGGATGTCTTTAAGTATAACGTTAACAAATTCCTAATGAACCGCCCTCTTAAGTAAACACTTCATTAAATCTCCACACTAGCGTACTGTACTTGCAATAACCCTTATCCCTGAGTGGCTTCCGGGCCTTGATAAGTGGTGACCACCGTGTTAAAAAAAACCCTCAGGACAACTCTACAAAAATGGCAAACAGAATAACACCATGTTACGACAGAATACATGCATATTCGTGTTAAAAATTCACAACAATACATGGAAGGCTAATTCAGAACCTGAAAAGATGTATCCAAAGCACACGTGCCAGAATGGATTACCAAAGAGAGAACTACACTGGTGCAAAAAAGACGCAGGAAAAGGAACCATCCTCAGCAAATACAGACTTAAAACATGTTTACTTACAATGCGGAAAATAATAACAGCACATGTGAGGGAATAAATTTATCATTCCTTTCATAATCATGGACTTCTTACCAAGAAACAAAGGATGCCAAAAAAGAAAAAGAGAAACACATGACCTATTATACATTGACCAAAGGATCCTAAAGATGGTAAAAGGTAGAAAAAGAACTTAGCCATGACATGAATCGACTACAAGTAAACGTATAACAGGATCCCACAAGCATAGATAATAGAACGCCTGAGAATGTACAAAATACCAGGCAAGATTATCAATTTAATAGAAAATGCAACGAGAACACGGTGACTTAAATCGACAGTTGATGGACAATACATAACTGAGATTAAAATACTAAGAGGCATCTTCCAAGGTTATTCTTATTACCACTAATTTTCATCAGAACCATGATACTCTTTTCAAGATACTAAGAAAATGTATAAGCCAGATACAAGAACACTAATACAGACGAAAGAATCAACCACCTAATGTACAGGGAAACCGAATTAGAGACGCTAATAAATACAACCAGAATATTCAGTAAAGATATCTGAATGATGACCATGATAAAGGAAAAACTGGGAGCAACGGAAGGTATATCAATACGCAAGCAAACGGCGATGGGGGCACTAGGTGAACATAATAGCTAAACATATTTGTGAGTTCTGGAAGCAGAAACCATTATAGCAACATAAATGAAAGAAAACTTTGGAAAGAAACGCCTCAGAAGAACAAGAAAATTAATCGGAGCTAAACTGTATAGTAGAAACCCAATAAAAGATATACATACATGGGCAGTGTCTCTAGTTAGATACTCTGGACCGTTTATATTTTGGACCAAAAAAGAATTGAAGCATCTCGATCAGATCACCAGGAAACTCATTATTATGCATAATGCATTACACTCAAATGGGATACTAAGTAACTCTAGGTAAATGGAAAGATGGGGAAGAGGGTTAGTTTGAAGAAGACTGTAAATGTCACAAAAAGGAATTAGAAAAATACATAATGCAGAACACCTAAATAATCATTACCACAGCAAAAGACACTTAAAAAACAAAAATTTAGTTTCAGAAACGTTTCAGATAGTTCGTTGTTCTAAACAAGTCTTGAGAGGTGACTGGTTTGCAGTAGATAGAACAGTTTCCGATGGTTCGTTGTTCTAAACAAGTCTTGAGAGGTGACTGGTTTGCAGTAGATAGAACAGTTTCCGATGGTTCGTTGTTACACACAAGTCCTGAGAGGTGACTTGTTTGCAGTAGGCAGTTCCACAGAGCAAAATATTCTTACCGTGTTGAGACGGAAAAAACATGTGAAATTGCTCCAGAAAAGGTTTAATATGTATGGAGCAATTCTGGTTTCTGATTGGTTGGTAACAGAACGTGAATTAATTCGATTCGTCAGTTCCTAGCAGCATCGTTTATAAATAGAATCGTACGACTTTGTGGGATCATACCCCATTAGAGCCAAACAGGTAAGCAGTACCAGTAGAAGAGCGCATTTCAAAGTTGAACATGCGTTCGTGAGGAGTTGCATTTGTAGTAGTGCACAACAGGGAGCGAATAGCATTTAAAACATCCTATAGAACATACTGCGAAACGCTAAGGGGTAATCGTCTAGATTTCAGAGCTAATAACAGAATGTTCCAAATAATGCCGTTGTAGCGCTTGTATTGATTGTTGCCTCTTGGGTTGTATGCAGTAGTGTTGCTGGATCCAATTCGAAGTCGCGTCAAATATTTTTTTAATTCTTCCGACATAAACAAAGTTCCTCGATCGGATTGTATAAATGAGGGTAATCCGAATATGGAGAAAATATTTGTCAGGCACTGGACTGCGGTTTGCGAAGAACAATTGCGACAAGGGAAAGCAAAAGTAAATCGACTGTATTCATCGACGACAGTAAATATGTAACGATATCCCGTCAAAGATACCGGGACAGGTCCTTTGTAGTCTATAGAGAGGCGCTGAAAGGAAGCCGTAGAACGGATCAGTGTATTATTAGTAGAATTGAAGAATTGAGGTTTTATTTTGGCACAAGTCGTACATTCAGATGGCATACGCCGGACTTCAATTGAATATGGCATATTTCGTGATCTTACAAAATGCCAAAAGCGCTGTACTCCAGGATGTATTAATGAATTGTGTAGTAACTTTAGTTCCTCCAAGGAAGAAGCAGCAGCGCCACATACTCTCGATAATGCATCGGCAACAATGTTTTCACTTCCGGGACGGTGTTTTATGTCGTATGACAACGGAAGAAGTTCCATTATCCACCGTAAAATTTTATCATTTTTCATTTTTCCTCAGTTAGCAGGTTTAAACATAAAAGATGCGGCTTGCTAGTCTGTCACAATGGTAAAGTGCTTCCCAGCAAAGACATCCCTCCATTTTCGGATGCACTCGACTATGGCATAAGCCTCTTTCTCGACTATGTGAAGTCGTATTTCAAATGGGTTTAGCGATCGAGAAAAGAACGCTACAGGCCTTTCAGCTTGTAGGATAGTGCCTCCGAATAGCCTTTTCTGAGGTACCGATTTCAAAAGTAAATGGCAATTCATCATCAATAACTTTTACAGACGATTCGGCAACGTCCTTCTTAAGTTTTTCAAAGGAATTGATAACTATAGGAGGCATGGGAAATTCTTTATTTTCGACCAGTAGACGAATTTTGTAAGAATACTTAGGTATCCATTTAGCGTAGTACGAAAACATTCCAATACACCTCTTTAACGAATCTGAATTGGAAGGAGGAGGCATTTGTAAAATAGGTTTAAAACGCTCAGGATCTGGTTGCATAGCCCCGTTACAAATTTGGTACCCAAGCAAATGGATGGAATGAAGTGAAAACTTTGATTTTTCTCTGTTTATTTCGAGGTTATATGTCGAAGCAGTCTTTAAAAACATCCCAAATTAACATCATGTTCCTCCTGATTTTTACCGCAAATAGTAATACCATATATATATATATATATATATATATATATATATATATATATATATATATATAAGTTCCAGATAATTTGTTGTCAGAAATGAAAGAATTGTTAACCGTTGAATGTGACAATAGCGTCACCCATGGGTATTCGTTTGAATTGGTACAAACGATTACCAGCTTGAAAGGCCGTGTAGGGCCGATCTTCGGGACAAATTTCGATCTGGTAGTACGCTTTGGATAAGTCAATTGTACTAAATATACGATATTGGGCTATTTGGTTTACGAGATCCTCAATCCGAGACAAAGGGTATACATCAAGTGAGGTAAAACGGTTAATAGTTTGGGAGAAATCAACTACTAATCGTTTCTATTTATTAGGCGACGAAGTCACAACAATCTGAGTACGCCATAGTTTCACAACAATCTGAGTACGCCATAGTTTCACAACAATCTGAGTACGCCATAGTTTCAATTGCTTCATCCTCAAGCAGTTGTAGAATTTCCTTTTCAATGAATCGAGCATCCTCCGCACGGTAATTTTGGGAATTAGTAGCAATAGGTTTGCAGGGGTTAAGTTTCGAACAATTTCACAGGGCACAGCTGATCTTGGTTAGAGTGCAGATTTTTAGAATATCCTGAGGTCCACCAAAGAAATAGTGATATCCTGATGTAGTCTTAAAAAAGGCACTCCGAGTATAATATCAATACAGGAATCAGGAAGCACTGTAATATCAATTTCTTTATATTCACAACCATTGAAGTGCAATATTCCGATAGTTTGGGGGGAACGGCTAACGATGCCATGAAACTTAGGACTTTATAAAAAAAAAAAAGCTAGAATTTATTTTTTTATTTTATTTTATTTTATTTTTTTTTTCTTTAACAAAAAAAATGTAAATTAGATATTATTTACACATAGAAACGTCACGACTTTTATTCTATAGATAGGCACTCGACCAAGTTATGTGTAAATAGAACTCTTCTGTCACTCTAGAAAGGCATATGCTAGCTAACAGTTGATAAAGACAGCAGGCGAAATCTCTAGGTCAAAAACGTTAAGTATTTTTACTTTTTTTTTTCTAAACTAATCCTAAATGTTCTGTTATATTGTTTTTAAATATGCTTTTCGTGTTTTATGTATTTTGTCTGTATTTCTCCTGTCTTTTTGTCTGTATTCCGTCTTATCCGTCCCCCCTCCTGCTACAAAGCTGAACGTTGAAAACAAACAATGCCGGCAACTAACGATAAAAAAAAAAATGCCGGAAATTATTCTCTAGAGTAGATAAACTTAGGACTTTATTTAAGTAGTATACTTAATATAATCTATTACTGCAAGCTTGCCTGTATTGAAAATACTTTCTTCTTGCTTGTGAATCATACTATCTTATATAGTTAGCCTTATGTTCAAGTACATTCGAAATATAACACAGTGCAAAGAAACAGTCACTCATGAAACGAACCTCCTAAATTAAAACCTTGAATAATTATTTAAACTCTAATGTAAATTTATATTTAGCAGACTTTACAAATTGATAATAGTTAATTATTGGATTTTAATTAATTATAAGATGAAACTTTAATGACTCAAACTAGATAGATAACGACAAACTTCCACCCATTAATATGGGAGGGGAGATTATCACCAAAAGTGTCATGAATTATTAACTTCGCACCGGACTTACTACTTAGATATAAATAAGTCACTTTCCTTCCCCCCTTTTTTTTTTTTTTTTTTTTTTTAAATGGAGAGTAGATAATACAGTGGATGTGTTATCGGCAGCTCCAGTAACTCTCGCTTCCCCTATTTGTCATTCAGTCCTCATTCAATGAGTGATTTTTCTGACAAAGGGTGAAGAAAAAGCTGCTTAAAGGTCGGTACTACTTGGTGACCAGTAGTCTGAGATGTCGGATATTTTTCTCTCTCTGTCTGTCCTTGTTGCCATGTCACTAGTAAGGGTGCTGGAGGTAAACGTTTTGTCTGGGCTGACGTTATCCGCCTGATAGTCAGGGACCCGAACCTTGGATTAACCACTAAGGAGGCTGTCCTATCAGCAGGCGCAAAGTACTGGGACTGCTGTATTGCCATTTGGTGAGTGGATCTGGACCATGCAGTAGTCTCTGGTGGGGCCTCTCGATGCCATACTAGTGGGTAATTGTTACGGCTTTACCTTTTCGTGTGCTACAAATAAAAAAAAAAAATTTTCCTGTCTTTTCCTCTCTTACTTTCCCTCTCTGTACTGCTCTAACCAAGTATGCCGACCTATTCCACAAATCCCCAAACCTCAACATGAAATATCTCCAGAATAAAAACTCGATTAAACCTAGAACCCTATCTTCCAGCGTAGACCCCTACTACCAGGTCTCCTTCTCCAATATCAGGGGTCTACGTTCCAACCTTCCAGAGGTTGAAACCCAATTACAGGAGACGAAACCAGACATTTCTTTCTAAGTGAAACTGGAATAGGGCCGACCACTTCCCTAGATGAGTTCATAATTAATGGATACTCCAATTTAACAGCTAAATCTGACTCCCAAGATCGCCATGGGCATGGAATATGTGCCTACATTAAGGATGGCTTCCCATGTGGCAGGGATATCTCTAGAGAAGATCCTAATTTACCCTATATGTGCTTCAGGGTTGCACTTGCTAACACCACTGCATTTATATTTGCCCTCTATAGGCCCCATAACAGTGGAGTTACTATCTTTAAGAGCATATCTGAGAAAATAGACAACATACTGTCTTCACATCCCTCGGCTAACATCCACATCTGTGGTGACTTCAACGTCCATAACGTGGAATGGCTGACCCATTCAAATAAGACAGATGATGAGGGGAGGTTTTGTCATGATTTTGCCATTGCTTATGACCTCACTCAGATTGTTCGCGAACCCACCCGTGTGCCCGATACACCCAATCAATATGCAAGCCTCTTAGACCTTTTTCTCTCAACGCCCCCTGAGCTATGTTCATGTACCGTTTATTCTCCTCTAGGATCCTCCGACCACTCCGTCGTATCAGTTAAGATAAAAACGAAATGTAAGAAGCCCACAGACGTACCCCTCCACCGTACTGTATACCGATACTCTATGGCTGACTGGGATAGCTTCCGTACATTCATATCTGATTTACCTCTGCACTCCATGTTTAAAAAGGAAGTGTCCTCTATAGTATCAGATCTGACCGAATGGTTAGTTGTAGGCATAGACCAATTCATATCATCTAAAAAATTCCAACAAAAACCTAACAGCCAGCCATGGTTCTCCCCAGAATGTGCTGCTGCTATCGCGCACAGAAATCACTTTTTCCATAGCTACCAACGTAATAGATGCACTGAGACTAAAGCTGCTTTCAGGACTGCCAGCAACCAATGTAAAAGAGTAATAAAAAATGCAAGAGAGCTATATGCCCAGTCTGTTAAATCCAAGGTAGCTGATCAGCGGCTTTGTTCCCACCAGTTTTGGCAAATAACAAATAGGATCCTGAACAGAAGTGTGCGTTCTATCCCAACCATTATCAATGGACCAGAGGTCATCTCGTCAGCGTCAGACAAGGCCAAACTATTTGCAAAGAACTTTGCAGCTAATTCTACCCTATGCGACGAAGGCCATAAACTCCCCATATTTCCTCCTATAACACAGAACAAGCTAGGTAACATACAAATATCCGTGCATGAGGTCGCCAAGCTAATAAAAAACCTAGATTCCAGTAAAGCAACTGGCCCTGATGGCATCCCAATTATACTGATTCCAGTAAAGCAACTGAAGACATCCCAATTATAGTGTTAAAAAAGCTTCAACCAGAACTTGCTCCCATACTTACGAAACTATTTAAGCGCTGCCTTAAGGAGAAGTGCTTATCGACCCCCTGGAAGACCTCATCAGTTTGCCCTGTATTTAAGAATTCAGGTGATAAGTCATCTCCCTCTCAGTACAGACCAATAAGTCTTCTCTGTGTTATAAGTAAGTTGCTGGAATCCATATTAAATAGAGAAATAGTCAACCACCTCAGCAGGAATAACCTTCTTAGTGACACACAATATGGTTTCCGCTCTGCAAGGTCTACCGCAGATGTGCTTACGGTTATATCCCACAGGATTAGTGAATCTCTTGACAAAGGCTTCCTTTCTAGGGCAATTACTCTTGACATATCAAAGGCCTTCGACAAAGTATGGCATAAGGGTCTACTTCAGAAGATTTCCAGCTACGGTATAACTGGAAATGTTTTCTCAATCATTAAATCATTTCTCTCCGATAGGCTCATAAGAGTAGTGGTAGATGGTCAAAAATCGGAGGCCTACAATATAAATGCTGGAGTCCCTCAGGGGTCAATCCTGGGCCCAACTCTCTTCCTGATCTACATTAATGACCTCCCTAAATGCAATTCTCTATCTATATAATAGCCAAGTACGGCCAAGGATGGAATACTGTTGCCATATCTGGGCAGGAGCTGCCAAAATCAGCCTATCATGCCTTGACAGAGTACAAAATAGACTTCGTGGTTTAGTGGGGGATGCCCTTTTCTCTACCCTGCAACCCCTCTCCCACAGAAGAGACGTTGCAAGCCTATCCTTGTTTTATCGTTATTTTCATGGCAGGTGCTCGTCTGAACTCCAATCCCTGGTCCCCCCTCGCCAATCTTTCACGAAAAACACCCGTCTAGCTGAATCCACTGTGAAAAATTTCCCCCACTCTATATCTGTGCCTAAATCAAAACGCGGATTTCATGAACAAAGCTTCTTTCTTAGAACTGCACGCCTGTGGAACTCTGTTCCGTCTGCCTGCTTCCCTCCGGACTTCAACTTGGATGTCTTCAAGTCTAATGTTAACAAATTCCTAATGAACCGCCCCTTTAAGTAAACACTTCATCAAATCTCCTCACTAACGCAATGTACTTGCAATAACCCTTATCCCTGAGTGGCTTCCGGGCCTTGATAAGTGGTGATCTCTGTGTAAAAAAAAAAAAAAAATTACGGAATTACGTTTTGAAGTAGACAGCTTCATTGTTTTAACAATACGAGCACTGCTAAATTTATCAGAACTGCTGTATCTATGAGGGCAGTTTATTTTTTTCCTTTTAATTCAACAATTATAGTAATGAAAGGGTACCTATCACCACCTTTAGCATGGGCTACGGTAATAGCAGAAGTAGAACGTGAATGTGTCGGCATAGTAGAACGGCAAACTTTAGAGAAATTACTGAGTTTACCACAGTTTCGACATACTTTATCGCGGGCAGGACAATGACGGCGATCATCCTTAAAGTGACGTCTCCCTCCACAGTTGTAACACTTGCTGTGAGCAGGAAGGGCTACAGAAAATTTTACAGAGTCACACTCAATACGAGAACCAGTAGAATCAGAAATTTTAGTAATAGTGGCCTCCTCGGCAGGATCAGTAGAGACATTGTTAGTTCTAATAGTAGTAGTAGTAGTAGTAGTAGTAGTAGTAGTAGTAGTAGTAGTAGTAGTAGTAGTAGGGAATGCAAAGGGATATGGAAAATGAAAAACAGTTAAGATAACACCACTAATATTAAGTGTGATAGGAAGAATACAAATAAAATTTGAAAAAAGAATGGGCGAGATTGGAATCAGAGAGTTGGCCGACAAGATACAACGTATAACTATAAGGAAAACGGCTGAAATATTAAGGAAGCCCCTTGAATGAAGATACTAATACACAAGCTATAGGAACACGCTGGACATACAGAAACTGTTACTATTGTAAAACACAAAGGAACATCACATTGAATCATGAAAACTGAAACTGTATAATTGTAAGTTAACCATTTTTGCCCCTGTCTTCCCCTACTTTTTTGTATGTATATCACAATAAACTGACGCCACGCCAAATAATCAACGAGGGTCAAGGAGGATGGAAATACAGAGAAGAGAAAACACTAGCAAAACCTCTGCTGGATAAGTACAAAGAGAACAGGGACCTTGAAGAGACTTATTTCCACTCAAATTTCAGAGAAAACCAATAGTCGCTGCTAACGAGAAATCAATTGTAAGCGGCTATTACGATAACGCAAATTCATCTGCAAAGCTAATCAAAACATATGGAGAATACTCGAAATCTGGGTAGACGTGTTGTCACTCAAACTCTAGAGAACACCACAAGTTCTGGAAGATAAATCGTTGATGATGGCCTTTTTGACTACTCCTAGTGGGTAAAAAAAAAAAAAAAAATAAAAAATAATAATAATAATAATAATAATAATAATAATAATAATGGACTCTACGTGAAAACAAAATACGGAGGAAACGGACTGGTTAATTTAGAAGACATAGTAGATGACACAAAAAATAATTAGAAAAATGCATAAGGCAGAACACATAAAGGCTTGTCACTGCAGCAGGAGACACTGTAAAATGAACAAGAAGAACAGAGAGGCCATAAAAATGGGTAAAGAAACAAAACACAGATGATTAATAAAAATGACAAAAATTAGACTAGAAAACTTGAATAACTATTAACAGCTACACAAAATAATGAGATTAGGACCAACTATATAAAAACTAAGACAATCAAGCACAAGAAAACCGCAAATTTAAATAGACAGACGAAACAGTAAACCATATAATATATTAATGCAGCAAACTAGCCCCAAAAGAATATAAGAACAGACGTGACCAAGTCGGGAAGTCAGTGCATTAGGAACTATGTAAACAACTGCATCAAGAACACCCAGACAAATGACACATGCACAAACTGAAAACAAGCATCAAAAAATCCTTTGGAACATGGAAGTACAAACAGAAGCCATCGAAGTAAAGAGATTAAATATCAAAATAGTTTATAGCAAAAAAAATTCTGCCAAATTGTACATTCTGCTATCCAAACAAACCATAGGTTGAATATCAAAGAGATGGAGGAGCGAAGCAAATATACGGAACTGGCCAGAGAAGTAAACGGGACATGGAATATGAAGAAAATTAAGATAACACTAATAATTGTAGGAGCGATCTCGAAAAGATTCGAAAAAAAGAGAATTTTAAATCAAAGGAAAGGCTGAGACGATAGAACGGTTAACAATAATGAAAATAGCTGAAATTCTAAGGAAAATTGTCATATGCGAAAACCAACTCATATAAACTTCGTTGGCATTAATGATAAAGATTTTTCTGATTTTTGAACTGGAGCACGTTGTGCAATGGGGAAAAAGTTGTTAATTACTTTTAATACATATAAAAACCAAACTTACTTCCTTTCACCACCAACGTTCGGATTCTCATTTTGCACCAGTTGAAATTGAAGGAGCTTCTTTTAAGGAATGTTTTTGTTTTTAAAGAACTGACTTTCACCTTTGATCTAATATGGAAGACTTACCATTAACTCTGCTACGATTTAATTCCTGATGCAATCCTTTACATGTATGAGATTCAGATATGGATGAAAATGGAGAACTATTGCCATATTTAGAGAGGTCTTGCTCAGAGCACTCTCGCTTTGACAGAATTAATAGTAAATTTCAGATTGAGTTTCAATTTCTCGTTTCCCTCCCGTAAACTATTTACAGCAAAACCTCGTAAACGCTGTAAAAATATCTTTCTCTTTCTGTGTACTTGGAATTAATTGGAACTTCCGAGAACAGAGTGTTTCTCTCTGTCTGTAGTGTCGTAACCTGAAAAAAACTATCCTAGAGCTACCGTATCCCAGGGTTTTACTGTACTAAAATTTTAACCACCAATTTAATTTACATTTTGGGTTAAAAAGAACCAATGCTTTTAAGAAGATGGGTGGTCTGAGCTATTAGGTTGGTGCAAAATATTGTTTTCTCACATATGTTACTTTTATATATGATTTCTGAATTAATTCATTGATATATATATATATATATATAACCATGTTATATATCATTTTGGAGCGTGTTTTTCGAGTTACCGTGCTCAATCTCTTCATTCGTTTTTTTCAGGCTTTTAGAGAGCATGGACAAAATTTAAATTCGCACGATTTTCTATGTTTCAATTCAAAGCCGAAAAGCTGCCGAGACAGCTTGTGCTATCAATTATGCGTTTGGCCCAGGAACTACTAACGAACGTGTAGCACAACTATGGTTCAAGGAATTTTGCAATGGTGTCGAGAGCCTCGAAGGTGAAGGTGGTTGCGGCCGGCCGACCTCGATTGATAACGAACATTTGAAAGCCTTAATTGAAGCTGATCCTCGCAAAGCCACACGAGAAGTTCCTGTTGAAATCGAGTCGTCCGCCATTTTAGGTTAATAGGGGAGCAAAAAAAAGTTGGATAATGGGTGCTGCACGAATTGAACGATAATAAAATCGTCGTTTTGAGGTCTTCAACAAAAACGAGGTCTGTGCAACAAAAACGACCTATTTCTCGACCGAATTGTGACGTGTGATGAGAAGTGGATCCTCTATGACAACCGGCGACGTTTTGCATAGTGATTGGATGCCAAAAAGCTTCACAACACTTCTTGAAGCTGAAATTGCACCAGAAAAGGTTATGGTGATTGTTTGATGATCTGTGGCCCGTCTCATCCATCAAGGCTTCTTGAATCCGGGCGAAACGATTACGGCGGAGAAGTACTGCCGACAAATTAACGAAATGCACCAGAAGCTTCAACGTATGTGCCCGAGATTGGTCAATATGAAGAGACGAATTCTTTCTTATGACAACGCTCGCCCGCATGTTACTCAACTGACCTGCAGAAGCTGAACGTATTTTCTAGAATGGCGCAGTAACTGACGTTCCAATAGTAGAATGGCTCATCCGCCATATTCACCGAACCTCTTGCCCACCGATTATAACTTTTTCAAGCGTCTCGACAACTTTCTGCGCGAATCACTCTTCAATGACTTCATCGCTTCCAGAACCCCTATTTTAACGGGATAAATAACCAAAACGTGTCAATTCTAATGGTTCTTATTTTGATTAATAAAGTTTATTATGAAATGAGTTATGATCTTTTGACGTTGAACGTCAAAAAAATGACATTACGGACTGTGATAGACATAGAGAAGCCCTACCTCAGAAACGGGCGAGAATCTGTCTGGCTGAAAGTGGCTGAAAGACAGAAAAAGACCAAAAAAAAAGAGGCCCAAGATAGCGGCTGTTGTCATTTAAAGCCTCCAGTCACTCGTAGATATCTAACAGTCTCGTGTGGTATATGCAAATTGGGTGTGTCCGAAGTATTATAAAAAGCGAGTCTGCTTTTCTGTAATGACGTCATGTATGGCTCTATACGTCACCCACTCACGTGACCGGTCAAATGGAATAAAAGAACATCTCATATTTTTTAACTGCCGTCTTCGTGTCGTCTTTCTACCAAATTGAAGGTAATGTTAAATCATTTATATGGACATTGTCCCCACTCATCTTTATAATGAACTTTGTGTATAGCTCACCTAAGTAATGTGTCCCCCTCTCCATCTAAGAAATGTTTCCCTTCTCTCATCTCTCCCTCTCTGTAATATCTGTAAAATGTATCTTCCCCTCATCAATATGAATGTCACCATCCGTCTCTCTCTAATATAGTCTCCTATGCAACATACTTATAAATCTGATTACCGTGACCACTTTTATTCTGCAAGAATAAAAAACCTAACTTTGCGTTACCATAAAAAAACATAAGGGTCCAATGAAAAAAAAAAAAAAAGAGGAAAAAATGCTGGACGAAATAAAAAATAATTAAGAAAAAAAAGAAACACACACACACACATATATGCACAGAGAAAAAGAAAAAAAGCTACACGAAATACACACATACACAATGGAAAAAGTATGCACTCTCACAAAAAATAAAAAATGTCGATATGCCGCAAAGAGAAAAAATAACAGAATTAAAGTCGAAATTAAAAATTAAATGATAGAAAAGAGGAAATCACACATAAGCAAAAAAGAAACAAATGTTTTGATATGTGACTTTTCAAAGATTAATAACAGGTAATAACAGGTGACTGTTCTAAAAACAAACACACATGGAATGTAAATACGAGGGCTCCAGGGTGCGTTTGCGTAAAGCATAAAATACTATGATATTCGTCTAGAAATTCAGTGATAAAAGAATTGTTTTGTTTTTAAAAGATACACACATACACACAGAAAATGTGAAATAATAAAAATAATAATAATAATAATAATAATAATAATAATAATAATAATAATGATGATGATGCAGTTTTATATAAAAGAAATCAGTGTCATTAATCTTATTGTTGAAAATGTTGGTCAGAGCGGAATTGTTAAAGGTCATCTGTCAATAAACATTTTGTGACATGTATCAAACTAAAATGTACTTTAAAACGCGTTTGTTATTGTAAGAACGAAATACTTTTGTTGTCAAAAAAGATGAAGAAATGGAAAGCATTTTTCTGTTCATAGTTGAACGTTTCAGCTTTTAATGTGCTTTTTTGTTTTTAAAAAGGGGCAATTTGTTTGACGGACTTTGTTGAATCGTTGTCGTCGTCGTCATCGTTGTTGTTGTGGTTACAGAAAAAAAAGTTATAACTGTAAGTTTTGTGTAAATCATAGTTAAATGTATTAATGTATTTTTGAAAGTGTTTTATGATATTGTGAGCTGTCTTAAATGTATGTATAATGCTATTGCATTTTACCATCAGGAATTCAAAGTTATAATAAGGTAGATACATTAAAATGGAATGAACCAAGTCATAGGAAAATAAAATAAAACGTTAATTGAGATAAATGGTTGGCCTAGAAATAAGTTAAAATTTTAGAAAGGGACAAAATAGAAAATTACGTAAACGGTATGTTGAGGTTTTTTTAAGATGTGACAATCCAAAAAAGAGATTTTCTTTTTTGATAATTACTTTTTGTATTTTTTTAATGTCCATAAACATTTTTCTCAAGATGTGTAGTTTGCCAGGTAAGTATTAGAAATGCCCTGTTCGAAAAATAATAGATTCTGCGGAATTGAGTACTTATAAAGCAGGCCGCAAGTGATAAAAATGCAGGTGGTGAAAGATTCGAGAAATTCTTAGGGTACCAAAAGGACTATAAGAGTCAGTACCACAGGCAAATCACATATAGCATTATGAAGTGAGAGAAAAGTAAAATATACCGTAAGTACGTAGGAAGATATAACCTTATATTTTTAGAGATGTATGAATGCGGGATATCTCTGCTGGATCTTGGACGCACAGATGAAAAAAAAGAAAACTCACAGAAATCGAGCCATAGTTAAAATGTAGTGCGCAAATAGGAATTGTGGCACAAGGGATGGTGGTTATTTAGTTAAAGGTGATATTTTCTAAGTCTTCATCAAGTTCCAAGGGTCCAAGCAAAGAAATCCGAGCGAATCATTGTGATGAAAAGGTATATCTTAATAATTGGAAGCCAACCACAAAGATTTAAGTAAATGAGCTTTGAGTATGTCCCAAAAAATTAAGATAGTTACAAAATGAAACAAGCCATAATTAGTAGAACAACCAGGCGAAAGAAACGATCAGGACACTTTTGGACGAAAGAAGTCGTCGATTTCGAGAGAGGTAGAGTGAGACCTCAGTTTACGGCATAAGGGTGGCTGGATGAAGCAGCTAACGTAAATCATAGGAGGTATACCTACACCCCAAAAAATAAATGCCAAGAAGATCAGAGAGATTCTGATCTAAAGAAAAATAAAATTAGAAAGTCAGTTGGAAAGGGCTGACTAAAGGGGTTGGGGGTGATTTTTCTTAGCCAAGTGGTTGTATAGATATAGAGAAAAATGCGTACATTTTTTGAAAATAGGAAGGAGAGAAATGTTACAAGAAAAGAGCCCTTTTCTTGTGAGTTAGAGAAAAAACTAGATAGACCGAGATTCGAACTTTGTAAGCAAGGTTCAGTAATAGATTCAGAAAGGAATTTGGCATTGTTCAGTTTCACATAAAATAGTTTAGACATGTTGTTGGAAAATTAATTTTAATTGTTCAATTCTTTTTATGAAAATTGAATTAAAATAAGGTCAGAGAAAATAAAGAATAATGCAATTTAAATATGTTGAAAAATAGCTTAAGACGAAAATAGATTAGTGAGAATTCTTTGTCTGCAGAAATTGTTTGGGAACATGTGCGAACCACGTATGTTTAGGCCACGTGAGTTCCCACGTGAGTTGGTCACGTTGAGAGCCATACATGACGTCATAACAGAAAAGCAAATTCTCAATATAGTTTGCGAGGTTTAGTGAAATTAAGAGACAGAGAGAGACGGAGTCCAGAGTCGAGTCCGGATCGCCTCAGAGGAGGGTTCC
This sequence comes from Euprymna scolopes, assembly GCF_053919585.1. Classification (NCBI taxonomy): domain Eukaryota; kingdom Metazoa; phylum Mollusca; class Cephalopoda; order Sepiida; family Sepiolidae; genus Euprymna; species Euprymna scolopes. The sequence continues at coordinate 349,674 of NC_136499.1, forward strand.
CTTTAGAAGCGAAGGGGAAAGTTTTTAAACATTTAGAAACTTTGAATTCCTGGATGTGATAATCATTTTGACCGGTCAAATAGAATAAAAGAACATCTCACATCTTTGCAACTGTGTGGTACTATAAAGTGAACCTGGGGTGGATTTGAGCCACTAAGTGCTGAGAGGGGGGAATAGACAAAGGAAGAAGAATTAGCTTAGAATAAACAAAGAAATCGGAAATATCCTACAATCAACAATAGATAAGAAATAGCTTAGAATAAACAAGAAATCAGGAATATCCTATAATCAACAATAGATAGGAAATACCAAACAATAACAATAGAAACCTACTGATAAAACAGGGAAGGGCAGCTTCCGGTAGCCAGGGTAGGGTGGGCGACCTGAGAGACCAAGACAGAGGAGACAGGCAGTTGAGATCTAGATGCGCTAGACTACGGATAGGAGTTTATAACGACTACAGTTGAACATTTATAGAGTTGACTGTGAAATAGAGTCGTGGACAATTTTAGAGTTGACTGTGAAACAGGGATAGACGAATGTAACATCAATAGAACGGGGAGAAGACACACACACACACACACACACACACACAAGTCCAACAGTCAATTTATATGCGAACATTGGCGTTTGTGTTTTTCCTTTCTTTGTTCATATTTGTACTTTTGTGAAACCACGCGCGTGTCCCCACCGACAGTCGTCAGCAGGAAAATGACGATTCGGCCATGAACAAAAAATCCCCGGTACAAGACGTTGGGAGTCGGCGATCTGTCGTGGGGCGCACGTGGGGTTACAACTGCCGTCTTCGTGTCGTCTTTCTACCAAATTAAAGGTAATGTGAAATCATTTATATGAACATTGTTCCCACTCATCTTTATAATGAATTTTGCGTATAACTCATCTAAGTAATGTTGCCCCCCCTCTCCATTTAAATAATGACTGTCCCCTCCGGTGTTAACGAACCGATCAATCTCTCTCCACTCTAATATATATTAAAAGAAGGAACATCCACAGAACTTTTTTTTTACATAGGCGTCACCACTTATCAAGGCCGATAGGCCACTCAAGGATAAGGGTTAAAGAGTGTAGAGTAGTTAAAAGGACAATATAGTAATCGGTAGTAATGGGAGTTCGGTAAATTTGTCAACTTAAGTGGAACGGCTCATCAGAAACTTGTTCACGTTGGGCTTGAAGACAACCATATTATAGACAGCTGGAAAGCAGGAAAACGGAAGACAATTCCACAGGCGTGCAGTTCTAAGAAAGAAGCTTTGATCATGGAATCTATGTTTAGGTTTAGGTACAGATAAAGAGTGGGGAAAATTATTGATAATGTTTTCAGCTAGTCTAGTGTTTCTTGTGAAAGTTTGGCGAGGGGGGGACCATAGATTGAAGCTCAGTTGAAGACTTTCCATGAAAATAACGATAAAGCAGAGACAAACTCGCAACATCTCTTCTGTGAGATAGAGGTTGCAGCGAAGAGAAAAGGACATCTCCCACCAGGCCACGAAGTCTATTTTGAACCCTATCAAGGCAGGACAAGTCTTTTCTAGCAGCTCCTGCCCAGATGTGGCAACAGTATTCCATCCTTGGGCGTATCTTGCTCTTATATAGATAGAGAATTGCATCAGCAGTGAGATATCTACTCGATCGATAGAAGGATCCGACCATTTTTCCAGCGGCCTTGGCAACAGATTTGATGCACATATTCCATTTAAGATCAGGAGTAAAGGTCAAGCCCAGAAGCCTGTCAAAACTTGAGACCTCCTCAAGACGAGAACCATTCATTTTAATTGATGCCAGATGGGGATCAGAACGTTGATGATGTAAAGATAGAAGGTTGGTTTTAGATGCATTAAAAGTAACCAGCCACTCCTTTCCCCATTGTACAACGTGATCAAGATCAGAGGAGAGAGAATCGGAGAGAACTTGGTCGTTTACTGTCTTAGATGTGCTACCATAGATGGTAGTGCCGTCAGCAAAGAACTATAAAAGGTATAAATATCTTCTCTCTTCTCTCCCCCTCTGACATATCTGTATAAATGTATCTTCCCCTCATCAATATGAATGCCACTATCCGTCTCTCTCTCTCTCTCTCTCTCTTTCTCTCTCTCTCTAATATGGTCTCCTATGCAACACAAGTTGTTGAAACAAAATTCTGCTTGGATGACATACCAAAAGTATTAGACGCAACATATAATTTCTATTAATGAATCATAAAAAAACTTGGATGCTTAGAACAATCTTTGACTTTCTAAAAGATTAGAAAATGTATCAATACATACAGTGGTTAATTTAGAAAATGCTATAGACAACAATTACTAAAATCACATATTTCGATCATTACATGCTGGTAATAAACGGTTGAGTGAATTAATGAAAGTGTATGAAGTGTTTTCATTATTTAAAACTTAATTTTCTATGAATCAATTGTTAGCTGTTTAACTGTGACGTAAACAACATTACTAACACCATAATCTTTATACACTGAACTATCCCGATGATACTAATATATTGCATTCCAGTAGAACCGGGTCATTCCCTGTATACATTACAAGAACGCATCGAAGCACAGAAATTAGGAACCCGGGATTTTTGGAAAATCTACAACAGCGTAGTAAATAATGGACAGTCAACTATTCCCCCACTATCAAACGATCATGAGGTTGCTTGCACGGCAACTGACAAGGCTAATCTGCTTGCCAGTCGGTTTGCCTCAAACTCCACACTGAACTCGGTACACCACTCACTCCCTGATTTTCCTCTGCGAACAGACGCCTCACTAGAAGATTTGAAAATCACCCCTTCTCAGGCATACATGCTATTATAAAAAACCTAGACACCTCAAAAGCGTGTGGACCAGATCTCATCCCGGCTGTGCTATTAAAAAAATGCTCTGCCGAGGTTGCTCCAGTTCTGTCCAAACTTTACAATAAATGCCTTAACGAATCTTGTTTTCCCGACTGCTGGAAAACCGCCTCTGTGGTACCAGTCTTCAAGAATTCTGGTGAAAGAACTGACCCACTAAATTATCGCCCCATTAGCTTCCTCCCGCTTTTCGCCAAAATATTTGAGTCCTTAGTTAATCAAGCCCTAGTCCAGCACCTAACAGCTGCTAAACTCCTGACCGACAAACAATATGGATTCAGGCAAGCCCGTTCAGCAGCAGATATCTTAACTGTAGTTTCTGAACGTATATATCGTTCATTTTACAAAAAAGGGGAGGGTAGAGCGGTGGCCCTCGATATATCTAAGGCTTTTGACAGGGTATGGCACGATGGTCTTCTAAGGAAAATTAGATCATATGGAATCACTGGAAGAATTCATAATGTAATTAAATCCTTCTTAAGTAACAGAAAAATCAAAGTTGTCCTCGATGGTCGTACATCCAAACAATATGACATAAATGCGGGAGTACCTCAGGGGTCTATCCTTGGACCTCTGTTGTTCCTGATATTCATAAACGACTTCCCTGATAGGATTGTTTCGGAGATGGGTATATTTGCCGATGACACCACTCTCTATAACAGATATGAGGGGAAAACAAATGAACACATATCCAAGGAAATGGCAGAAACACTAGAGGATGACCTCCAATCCGTAGTGGAATGGGGACAAAATGGTTGGTCACATTCAATGCTGCTAAGACTAAGCTTGTTTCCTTCAATAACTACAAGAAACCTTCTCTACCACCAATAGCAATGGCCAAGAACACATTACCTGAAAGTACTTCTTTTAAACTCCTCGGCCTAACGTTTACAGGGAATATGAACTGGAATAGATACATTGAGAGCATTGCCGGGGCTGCTGCAAGGAAGGTAGGCTCCCTCTACCGTGCTAGAAAACTACTTACGCCTGACAGTATCCTATATCTCTATAAGGCAACCATTCGCCCATGTATGGAGTACTGTTGTCACATCTGGGCTGGTGCATCTGCTTCTTGTCTCTCGCTCCTGGACAGGGTTCCAAAGAGAGTCGCCAACCTGATAGGTCCTGAACTGTCATCTAGGCTTCAACCTCTGTCCCATCGACGAGATGTTGCATCCCTCTGTCTGTTCTACAAATACTTCAATGGTGAATGCTCTGACGAACTGCAAACACTTGTACCTCCCCGACGTAACTACCCCCGACAAACCCGACAAGCTGCTAAGTCTCATCCCTTTACAGTAGAGATCCCTAGGTGCAAGAAAGCCTTTTACACCAATAGTTTCTTCCCCAGAACTGCGGGTCTTTGGAACTCCCTTCCGGGATTCTGCTTTCCCAACTGCAACGATATGCAGAGGTTCAAGTGTAATGTCAACAAACATCTTTCTACTCATCTCCCTTCATAATGACCCCGCTAATTAAGTCCCTGATAGTAGCCCCCTGCTTCAGAGTGGCACTGTGCCTTGTTTGGGGTGAAAATTGAAGAAAAAAAAAAAGACAGATACCCAATTTGTAACAACTTATTGAATTGTTAACGTATTGTTTATATTTGTAAGTGGCCGTGCTAGTTCTTGTTGAATAGCTTCGGGTAGCATTACAAAAATTGCAAATAGCAAATTCTAACTTTGTATTTACAAGAATAATTGCTTTAATAATATATAATTTATTGTATTAGGTATATTTCCGATAAATCAGATATTAATTAAATGTACAGAGTTTACATCTTATTGTGATTATCTAACTATCAATACAATAAGAACAAAGCCGATAGCCATTAGCCGCGTGCTCTCGTGTAATGAATGAATGCGTGAATGTAGGATTGACATAAAATTCTTAAAGATAAACTAAAATGACCGCAAAATGGTCTGAAATGACTCAAATAAATAAAAAGTAAATGACTTAGAATGACTTTAATAAACTTAAGGATGAATTGAATGACCATAAGAATGACTTGAATGCTTAAAAAATATCTAGAATCCTTCAAAAACAATTTGAATGATCTGGAGAATGACTTGAATGGCTTTGAGACTAACTGGTTGTAAAGTGAGTGATCATTTTACATTAAATTAATACAGAAAAGTTACCCCCCACTTTATATCACAATATGTACAGCATGTAGTAAGAACAGATACTACACTTTGATCTTGGCCAAAAGGCCAAGAAAAGCTGTATTTATTTCCTCCCCCACCGAGCAAATTAGGCACAAGGCCGATTTTTAATGTGAGGAGTGAAGGGGAAATGGGAACCAACTCCCCGGGGAGAAGGGGAGCTGGATAGTGACAATTGGTATGAAGGGCTGCCCCTACATTGACCAAGGTCTTATATGTGGGGCTGCGCACACATATAGTCTTTGCTTGCAGTATCTGCCAGAGCAGATACTATACTTTGAAAGCTTGAAAGCTTAAAAAGCTAAGAACAGAATCTATTAACGACAGACCTTTGATCTTAACCAAAAAGGCCAAGTACAAAAGTGTTACGGACAGACCGGCAGACCGACGGAGTGACTTATAGAGTCGCTTGAACTCGACTAAAAATACACATCTTCAATTCTCACTTAACTATAATGAGAATTCTTATGAATTGAATTGGCTATAGTATGTATAGTACTGCAACATAAAACATCTACAAACTAATATGCCATAAATCAAATAAACAGTACTAAAACTTATTTTCTTCCATATTCTTTTCCGATCAGTTATAAAATAGCAGCCCTTTAAAAAGCACTGGTGATTAAGATATTGTTGATTTTCTGTTTAAACAGAAAGAATTTTCAAGAATATTCAGCGTAAAATTGACAACCTCATTAACTCTTATCATCGAGTGGATTTAGCCTTCATACCTTCTGAATAATTACTGATAGAAAGTAAAAGGTCATTCAATTTGAAAGTAAATAATTAAATGGCCTGAAATTAAGAGCAAAGTATTTAGATTGGAAATCGGTCAATACATCTTAGTCTTGTTTTTCCATATAAATGACCATTACAAGATGATAATTTATGATATTTATTACTGTATTTACATGACGTTGCCCGGAAGTTTGCTTGCTTTCATTTTTTTATCTTGCTTTAATTTATATATATATATATATATATATATATATATATATATATATATATATATATATATATATATATATATATGGTGCTTTTCTTTTACGAAATTATTTTTCCTCAGTTAGTAATTTGACATTTAAATTTGATCATTACAGTATGATTGGGTTATCAAACCAATCAATAGAATTGTTAACAAAATTATAACTAATTTAGGCTTCAAAACTATTTTAAAAATCATTTACAACGTGGATTTGCTATTAGATCCTCGTTTTGTTTTGTCACTATGTCGAACGTCGTAGATATTATAGCTGCGTATATCCGAAAAACTAATTTTATTATTAATTTTATTATCTCTAAAAGAAACAATATTTAATATAAATAATAGAATAATTTAATTAAAATTCTATTATTGTGAAAGTATTAATGTTATTACTAGGACTATTACTACTGTGAACACCAATCAACTGTCTAGTGTACAATTTCAACGTCCTAAATTTCATTTTAAAAATGCAGTGCTATACGATTATTTAATGTTAAAATTTATAATTACAATTTACAATGCAGTAACGGACAAAATTATTTATATTGACTCAATTTACAATTGATTCTATTTGCATTTAAAACTACAAATCTAATAATTGTTTTATTGTAGTAAGAAAAACACCAATCTGACATTCTGTTGAGTACAAAATGAGGTCGCATGGAAAATAAGAGAAGTATATTATAAGAGAGTAACAGTCTTAGTCGTTTTTGTTTTTGTCTCTATTTGCTCTACTCCTTCTCTGTGTTAGCAATTATTGTTGAGATAAGAAAATATCAATAGCACGACAATTAAAAATGACAAAGCCAAGATTTTAAATTGGGACCTAAAAAACGCGTATATTAGATACACACAGATACAGGTTTTCGCTGTCTTTACTTTATGTATTAGATAGGAGCTGCCCGTGAAAAACTGATAGACAGATTTATTATATACGTACACATCTCTCTCTCTCTCTTTCTTTCTTTCTTTCTCTTTCTCTCTCTCTCTCTCTCTCTCTCTACCAACCTATATATATATAGAGAGAGAGAGAGAGAGAAAGAGGGAGAGAGAGAGAAAGAGAGAGAGAGAGATTGTTTCGCTGAATCATATTCCTGCAGTGCGATTAGATCAGCCACTGTCTCAAGCTAGCATCAAAATTTGAACGCCTAGACAACAACCAGCGTTTTAACCCCTATGTTATCTAAACGCCGTAAGCACCATTATTCACTCATGTTTGTTATTTTATTCTGTAATATGCTCAACCCAAGAAAGAGAGCATTATAAGTCATTCACACTATTTTCAAAATTATGAAACTACCACTAAAAAGTGTTGTATTTTAACACTTTACCGAACAACTGGCTTATGTTTTGGATTATGCGATATCTGGATTATTTCTCTTACATTTCAATTAAAATTAGTACTTAGTCAAAATTTAGAACTGATATATTCGTCTTTTCATTGTTTGTACTCTTCGTTTAAATGAAATGGATTTATTGCGTTTTCAATTTTAACTTTTCATATGTAAATATATGTATATGTATATGTGTATGTGTGCGTGCGTGTATAAGATAATAGGCAGTATATACAGTAGAGTATAAAGCTAAATAAATCTTCACACGGCCTTTCAACAAATAAGGGCGAGGTAATGGCGCCACATTTACTGTAGACACGTTGATGATTGATGAGACCAGTGCGAGACAGCGGCTGGGAACAGTTGGCAGATCTGGAGTGGCACCGGGCATTTACGTCGGAAATGCATCTCTACTGCTACTCTAACGCGAAGTACGTTATCAAGCAGACGCTTACTTCAATTGGCTTTCTTCAGGCTACGCACCCCATACCAGTCATTATTTAAATGACAAGAGACTTGCTCTTTACGGTTATACGTACCGCATGTTAACAGGAGTGACATCTCTTGTTTTCATGCAATTACACACGTGCGTATGGATGTATCTGCACGTACATCCATACACGCGTGCGATTATGCATCCGTGTAACGACTGTTGGGTTGGTTGATTCTGGGATTCTAGAACAAGTGGATTTGAAACAGTCGTGCTGTGACAAATCATGTAAACTGTGGGTTCATTTACTAACATCTGATGAAACGTATGATAGGAGATTAGTAAAAATATGACGTCAAATGACCAGACATTATAAAATGGAAATTTAAATAATATTTGTAGTTTTTTTATAGTTGAGATTTGGGGAGAGATAGAGGATATAAAATGTAATTTAGTTCTTCAAACTAAATAATCTTATTGAACATGGAAGGAGGAAAAACGTCATGTCACTAACTAATTGATGAAAGAAAACAGTGTGGAACAGAACTCGAAAGCCATAAAACAATTTCGACCAATTTCACACCAAAATATAGAAGGAACATATTTTTCTCGATAATAGTTTCAAGATTAACAATATACCTACTCTCAAATAGATATATCGATACTTTCGTGAAAAGGGGATAGTGTCCCTGAAATAGCGGGTAACTTGAAGCAGGAAAGCATGTTATAAAATGCTACTGTAGAGCGAGAGTTAATAAGACTAACTTGGATATCATATGGCTTGATTGGCTTATAAATGTGGGTCAGTGCTTCATCAAAATAAAATTCACATCCTCGTGAAAATGCACAAGCTGTTGGTAATATATTTTTTTGGTTTCATTTGCGGTTTACCATAAATTATCCTACCACAAACTAGATAAGGCTCGAGGTATGAATTACAATGAAATATACATTTTTACCTATACTTTTCGATTTAGCGATGCAGAAAATTTTCAAAGAAGCAGAAACCAATGCAAAGAATACTACATTCAGGTGAGAATGTCAAATGCATCCACTAAAGGCATCTATGGACAATACTATGATGATGACAAAAAATAATATGAGATAGTCAAGCTACTCAGTTTGATGGACGATCTGTTAATCTGGTTTAGAATAACCTTTAAAAGTCAGAATTTCAGAAGCCCCCCTCCCTTTTTCTCTCTCTCTCTCTCTCTCTCTCTCTCTCTCTCTCTCTATCTATCTCTATGTATCTCTCTACCTCCCTCCCTCCCTCCCTCAGGAAGTTGAAAGTACATCAGGATATCTGCTTTGCAGTGAGTAGTCAGATAATCCCTATCGTATTAGAAGAACTGATAAAATGCTCAGCTAGATTGTATGACAAAACCTTAAAAGAGCCAAAGCATATTGAAATACCAATCAAAACAATTGATGAGAGTCTACAGACGATCAGGAGATGTTCACTATGTAGAGTAAATATAAGATATATACTCATCTCAATTCTATTATGGTCTCTTCGCGCATATAAAGTAACTATAAACAAAGTTAAGGTAATAGATGCAAAAAAACAGTATATATATATATATATATATATATATATATATATATATATATATATATATATATATATACAAGAATAAAAAAGCATTGGAAATGCAAAAGGATATAGGGATGGTATGCCAAAAAGTATACAAACAAGATAGCTATGAATGGCTAGGCACATTGAAATAGAATTGCATCCAAAGTATAGCCCTATAGCTTTTCTCCAATCTTCATTCCGTGCCATCATTACGGTTGTAAAAAGCTATAGGGCTATACTTTGGATGCAATTCTATTTCCATGTGCCTAGCCATTCATAGCTATCTTGTGTGTATACTTTTTGGCATACCATCCCTATATCCTTTTGCATTTCCAATGCTTTTTTATTCTTGTTAATTAGTATTTTTACTTACAGTCTTATTTTTAAACTTACATTCATGATAGTATTGTCTTCTTTAGGAGGCGGCTCATTGCCGCCTCCATTAGTAGCAGGTCGCTTCCTGCTGGATTTTAGGTCTTTGGGTTTTGGGCCTTAGGAGTTGCCTCTTGGTCCTCCATCGGTTCTATATTACATAGAGAGTGCTACCGCCTCTCTGATAAAACAGTTAAAGTATTATAAAGTTCTAAAATGTTCATACCTTCACTATTAAATTTTTCTTGGTTCATTCTTTCGCGTTTTGGCAAAGATTTGGCAGTTTTTGATATTCATATTTACAATAGTTTGTGCATGAGGCAGCTTTTTCCCCCTTGGGATCCCTGTTATACCGTGCTTTTGAGTCAGCACGTGAGGCAGCCTTTTTTTTCTGGTTCTTTGTTATAAAGAGCACGTGAGGCAGCTTTTTTCCCTCGGAATCCCTGTTATACCGTGCTTTTCAGTCAGCACGTGAGGCAGCCTTCTTTTTTTCTGGTTCTTTGTTATAAAGAGCACGTGAGGCAGCTTTTTCCCTCGGAATCCCTGTTATACCATGCTTTTGAGTCAGCACGTGAGGCAGCCTTCTTTTTTTCTGGTTCTTTGTTATAAAGAGCACGTGAGGCAGCTTTTTCCTCTCGGAATCCCTGTTATACCGTGCTTTTGAGTCAGCCTTCTTTTTTTCTAGTTCTTTGTTATAAAGAGCACGTGAGGCAGCCTTCTTTTTTTCTGGTTCTTTGTTATAAAAAGCACGTGAGGCAGCCTTCTTTTTTCTGGTTCTTTGTTATAAAGAGCACGTGAGGCAGCTTTTTTCTCCTCAGAATCCCTGTTATACCGTGCTTTTGAGTCAGCACGTGAGGCAGCCTTCTTTTTTTCTGGTTCTTTGTTATAAAGAGCACGTGAGGCAGTTTTTTCCCTCGGGATCCCTGTTATACCGTGCTTTTGAGTCAGCACGTGAGGCAGCCTTCTTTGCCTCAGGATTTGCATGATACTTAATTTTTATTATTTCAGCATTTTTCTGATAGTATTCTTTTTGCTCAGATAATACCTTGACTTTGTTTTTGTCATAGTCTATATTTATCTGAGCTTTTTTACTACGTGCTGACTTTGGCATTTTTTATTAAATGTAAATATATAACACTTATGTGTATCTTACTATAATATCACTTATCTTATAGCAAGACAACTCTCGTAGAATTGAGATACTGGCCCGTCACCAATAGTTAAAGTGTGGAACGGTATATACACCAATAGTGTAGTTGTTATCTTTATATGAAGTCCTAATCAGTGACAGTGTGAGGTTACTTGGTTAATTTATTGTAGTTTATTTTAGAAAACTTACTTGTTTTTATTAGTAGATTGTGTATAGTAGCCACAATATCTAGTTATTTTGTGGCTAGGGCTTGGATTTTGATTCTTTTTGGTCAGCTTCCAGTGAGTTCTTAGAAGATGACTTTCTTGCAGTTTCTTTTGCGGTTAATTTAACTTATTTCCTTTAGCGTTTGGTGAGTTCTTAGAAGAACTGGTCTGATCTACTTTTCTTAGCGAGCGAAGAGATTCAGCTGCATTTAACAATGGTTGCTATAGTGTATTTTTGTGCATGCGTGAGAATTTCAAGTTTCCTCCTTATTTTTCAATAGTTTGACAGTAGTCATGTGTCTTTCTGCCAAGAGCGACAGACGTCAGTGTTAGCCGTGATCGTCTAGAGGTTAGGACCCCACGTTGTGGCCATGCTAACCTAGGTTAAAATCCTGGTCACAGCATTGGCATTTTGTACATATTTTACAGTCCAAAATCTGAAGAATTATTTGTTTTTATAACATTGTTTTTTGACGTCGTACTTGCTGATAGGTTACTCTTATAACAATTTTGATCAACTGAGATAAAGATTTCGTGGTTTCATTAACGCTGGTGGGTTACTGTTTAAAGAAAAAAACCTTAACGTTCACCTCAAATATTCAGCGTCCAAGAAATATAGGCCACTGGCAAACTGGAACGTCTGTGAGCATCCGGTGTATTATTTGGAGCTGTCCCTTTTGAGAGAAGTTCCGTGTTCGAAGTGGTCTGTCTACATTGGGTATATAGTGTTTAAAACTTGTTATTACACGTAATCTTATTTAATTATGGAGTTAGCTAAAAAGCGATGGGTCACTGCACTTCTCCGTGTAAAGAGCAGTCGATTGATGCTTGAACTGTTGTCAGAGACCGTTCGTACACCGAGATACATCGTCTCAAAAGAAAGAAGAAAGCAGAAGAAGAAAGACGAAAGAAGAACAATTGGCCATTTTTGTACCCTTTTTTTTGCCTTCTTTTGACATTTTAACCGACGTTCTGACACTCGCTGGATTCGTAAGACGCTTCTCTGTAAGAATATATGCTTTTTGAAACTTATAAGTTGATTTTAGTTGAGATTTGGATAGTTTTGTTTTGTAGGCGTATATAGGCGTGTACGGGCCATCCCTATATAGAGAGTGCTACCGCCTCTCTGATATATATATATATATATATATATATATATATATATATATATACGAGAAAATCTTTTAGTTTGCCCCGCAATTGTTAAACGTAGAACAATATACTAAATAGATCAAACTAAAATTTCTGGTCAAGACTATTGCATAGGAATTCAAAGCTGGAAAAGTCAGTTCCAGATGATACTGGATGATTCCAAGACGGTATAATATTCTATTTAGACAGACAGGGAGTATAATTACTCAGACAGTAAGATCTGGATTAGGAATAACTAGAATTCAAAGATAGTACATGGCTTCAGTGAAACATCGTCGAGACTTGATCATTAAAGAAATAAGGAACAAAACGGAAAACAAAGAGCGTGCAAAAGAAGTTCAACAGTAACCGCAGAGATGATTAACAAACTGAGAATAAGCTATACAAAGGTCTCTTACATTTAATGACATTTGGCTTATGGCACCACTTAGGTTAAGCTTCACAATGCAATCAACATACGATATGCTTCCGTCAAGGACAATACCCGTCAAATGAAAGATGGAGGAGGATGTAACATCTCTTTTATGTAAGGAATATGCAGGTCGAGGTTGAAGCGTACAGTTGGATGCCATGTTTAATTTCAGAAGAGTTTCCGATGGGTAGCTATTCTATACAAGCCTTGGATATGAAGAATTTTCAGTGAGTCGCTGTTCTGTACAGGTTTTGGACTTTATAATTTTGCGAGTAAAGAGCAAAAGATCCTGCTAGGTTTGACACATAAAAATTTTGATTATTTATTTTCAATAAAAATAGCAAGATTTTTAAAGAACAATTTGACACAAGGCCGTAAAACAGGGATTGGGGGAAAGGCCGGTCATGATTAACTAATGCTGCCTGAGATAATTTAGCTAGATCCTGCTTTCAATCCACTCTCACTGCAATACCGCATTTATACTATACATCCATCAGCATACGTAATGTTATGACTCTTTAGGCTTTGATCATAGCGTAGTATCTGTTAACTGTGGCAAGCGGGAGCAATGGTCAAAACATTATTATTATTGTTATTGTATTCTTATTAATTGATTTGAGCGGCGGATGCTCGCTGGATAAGTTATTATGATTAGAAGAATAAATAATTAATTTGAGGAAGAAATGATTTACACGTCAAATCAATTAATAAGAATACAATAACAATAATAATAATGTTTTCACCATTGCTCCCGCTTGCCACAGTTAACAGATACTACGCTATGATCACAGCCTAAAGGGTCATAACATTACACTCCTTTTCCGCCTATTTTCAAAAATGTACGGCATACATTTTTCCTATACGCCCTATCCTCACCTTATTCTTCACACCTGCGAGCCAGAAAAAATGTCAGATAATATCTCCGCTATGCATTTTCAATATATTTTCATCCTTTTTTCAATAAATATACCGCGCAGACATATGTTTTCTATGTCTTCCGTCTTAAATAATTTATTCGGCCGGACCCTTTTTCACGACCCATATGGCATCATTCAGGGATGTGGGTAAAGTAACCTCATGTTCGTTAACAGCTGTCATTCAGCCGTCCCATGCCAATTCCAATATCAAGGCGCCTCCCGCCTTATATCAAAAAAATTTTGTCAACATCTCATCCGACAGATTTCTGACTTCTTTTATACAGGCGTTATTCTTTAAACCTTTAATTCACAATACGGGAACATTTTACTTCTAAAGTTCTTACGTATCAGCGGCATATATTCTATCTCTTTTTTTTATTATTCTTTCTCCTACTTCAGATTCACTACATTGTGGCCACGTCACCACTACACGTCCGCTCCTGTGTTGGAAGTTCTGTTACTTCCAAGATTGGCCATTTTCAATCAGCCGAAGCTCACAAGCAGCCCTATCTGCAAGCTTAATCTATGTGGGTGCATTCTATCGTGCACCCTCGTTGCAGCTACAACAAGCCTTTTAAGCCTGCAGTACTCCCATCTTTATTGTATGCGAAGAATATGATCTTTCAACCGTAACACCGGTCAGCTTAATCAAGCTACATACAGACGGGGAAAATAGCATTTTTCATAATCGAAAAACATTAAAGGGTCCTGTTGTTAAGGAATAGAGAGAGGGAGACAGAAAGAGAGAAAGAGAGAGAGAGAGGAAGGGGTGAGTTATAGTGTAGACACGTTGGCCGGAAGTAAAAGATCAGCTGATTTGATTGCGGGTGAGTCATGTGATGAGGTTAGCTGATTCGTTGAGATTTGATTTGGACACAAAAGACAACGGACGGCTTCCCGTTGTCTTCTCCTCTTCACTGGGGGGGGGGACGAACGCTGACGTGTGTAGAAGAAGAACCCACACAGGCCGATTTCACTTCCACCTTCTGCAGGACATCTGGAGAAAGTGAAATAAAAACTATAGAACTAATTCCTTGTCTTGGAGTGATTGAATCTTCATCCAAAAACAGGTATCAAGTCTCCCTCCAGGACGAGAAATTCCAGATAGTCCAACATCGAAGAAGCAGAGGTAGGTTTTGAAAATACATGTCACTCACACACGATTTCCTTTATGATACAACATAAATATATAATATAACACGTCATCTCTTTTAATCCATTATTAGTGATGACACATCAAACACACAACCCTTTTTTATAGAGCAACAACGTAACACTGAATCTCTTCCAAAAAAAAATAGTTAACCGCCTACGTAATTTAATCCTGTCCCCTTTTTAAAATTCTAATTTGACTAGACCGACCATTTTATCTTAATCTAATCTTCTGATTTTTTTCTTTTTTTTTAATTAATATATAACAGACTCTTGGAAAACAGCAATTATACATTATATAATACAATACAAAATCATCAATACCCATTTTTCTAACAATGAACATTAACTTCTAAGTAATTACATAAAACAACCTTTTTCAGTCCTTAAAAAAAATGTTCAAAAATGCCGTTAAAACTGGAAAAACAACGTTCGCGATTTACAGAAACTGTCCATTGCTTCTGACCTGAAAAAGAGCATCAATTCTTTTTTCTTTTTTATTTTTCTTTTTTTTTAACCAGTTCAAAACAACTGATGACCATTTTCTCTATAAACTAATGCAACGGTATCAATCATGATTGATACAATTCAAAACAATTTCATCTATGCGTGCTCCCGTAATATTTTCTTATTATCTTTTTCTCTCTCTCTCTCTCTCTCTCTCTCTCTCTCTCTCTCTCTCTCTCTCTCATCGGTCCATTGTTTACAACAGAATAACGTAATTCTTTTTTTTTCCTTCTAATTTTTACATTAAGTGATATTTTTCTTCTGTTCATAACGAGCTTATTTCTAATACGATAAATATTTTTTCTTAACTATTTTCTGCATATAAAGTTTTACATCTGTGTGTCTGTATGTCTTTCTTTTGATTCTTCGTGAAAAGGTCGTACGTGTGTATTGCTTTTTTTCTATTGTTCTTTCTTTTTTCTTTTTTTTTTCAGATATTTATTGTGTTTTATTGTGTTTTTCTTGTCTTTTTTTTTTCTTGACACGTAATCGCCATTCCAATTTCAGGACCTGCTTCCACGTTGTATTTTTCACCCCAGGTTCGATATCGCATCGTCGATTCGAACTGGTCAACGGACACCAAATGGGCGTTTGTTGAATATTGGTTGAAATTGGAATGGAGATGATATATTAAAACGTGTCATGTGTTATCTAGTTGATATAAGATATTGTTCTTAACGTGTAAACTGAATCATGTTGTATCAGACTTATTGCAAGGGATATTTTTACAGTTCATATGGATGTATTCTTAATAACTGATCCAGCGAGTTCAAATGTATGTATTCTTAATAACTGATCCAGCGAGCATCCGTCGCTCAAATCAATTAATAAGAATACAATAACAATAATAATAATGTTTTCACCATTGACCCCGCTTGCCACAGTTAACAGATACTACGCTATGATCACAGCCTAAAGGGTCATAGCATTCACTCATACATCCTTCTTCAATCACCAGAAACTCATATTATGATTCACCTACTAAAGCTCAATTTTATACAATATGCGAAAGGGAGGCTAGAGATAGATGAAGAAAAGAAAAGTGCTATTTAAAATGAAAAGAAAGGAAAAGCTGTTAGTATGAAGACACCCCTTTGAAAACTGTGGCAGATACACCGAGTAGGCAGTCGAAAAAGATGATGCGGCTCGGATCACTTTATTACTAACACCACTTACGAAAACATCGCAACGAACCCGCATCTCTATCAAATTATATGATCAGTCACCTAGTTGGGGTCGAGAAAAAAATGGGGCCTCATGATACTTCGCACACACTAGCTAAGTTATGAACTTTAAGTGTCTAAAAATTAAACCTTGACTAAACTATATAATTGACTTTGAGAAACAAGTCATGGCTGACGTTTGTTTTTGGAACCCAAAATCCTCTAGCCTAAGCCACGTCCAAATACCACTCAAGTCTTGCACCACTTACACATCAGACACGCACAACAGATACTCACTTTCAGTAAATTCTTACAAAGATAGTTTAACCCTCTCGGCCCTAATATGAACCTTCAAATAAAAACAGAAGATTCGAACAAGGTCGAGAGGAGCAAAGTACTCAGCTCCGTAAACAACTTTCATGCGAATCCTCCATATCACATCCCTCATCACTGCTAGCAAGGTCAGACAAATTTGTCTTCTAAGCCCATTAGTTGCCAGGGCCCAGTTGCTACAAATCATAGAGGGTTCCAGGTTGAAAGACAGTATGTTCAGGATGCGAACCATTAGCCTTGCAACAAACTCACTCAGCAGCACAATGATGCAACAATAGTAGAAGGCCTGTTTTAAAGTCTCGACCTCACCACCACACGGTTTACAAATATGCGAACTTGCCAAGCCAGCTGAGTAAACTCCTTTCCTGACCCAGGCAGCATTTCGGATTACCAGTCAGGCTAAAGATGCCTCGTTGTTAGTGAGACACCCTGACCGGGCGCCCAAGGCCAAATTAGGCTACGCTGCTACTTCGTCAAAGCAATCCCCTCAATAGTATGATCCCTATAGAATTCCCTTACCTGATATATACCTTTCGGAAGTACAGAAGGGTGTCAAAGGGGAGGTCTTTCACCCTTAAAAAGAGTTTCAAAGCGAGACAACATTCTCGATAAAAGGAGCAGTCGCCTTAGGGCAACCGGTGTGCCTCTCCTTCACCTGATTCCACACTTTTCAAAGCTGGGAGGGTTTTCTTGGTGTCTTCTTTCCAGAATCCACTGTTCACATCAACTTGTGTACACACTCGATTCGGGAAGTACAGCCGAAGCATGTGTTGACGAATTTCCACATTTGGCATACCATAGGATGAAGATAACAGAACTCGCGATGGACTATATGGGCCTTTCTAATGCGTAGGAACCTAAATAGAGCCTGCTGCAAATGAAGCAGTGTACCAGACTGAAGTGGGAGAATTGAAAGCAGGTATATGAAGATTGAATATATGTGTGAAACACACACTCTGCTCTCCCCTTTAACGAAAGATTTCTGCACATCCATCGACTAGCGACAGTTCGCACCGCTCCCAAGATTTCTGACCAATTTTTCTCCAACTAAAGATCAGAACAAAACCAGATGCCACGCATTTTGCAAGGTCCGTGGCTCCAGCTAAAGGGCCACTGAAGGTAGACTCCCCTCCAGGAACGAATACGCAAACCGCAGAACTTGATGCAGTTAATTTTGGCCCCTGCCACTGTCTCATACAATTTGATTTGTGTACTGAGGACACTAATCTCGACATTGTTCGTTACAAACACTATTACATCATCGGCAGAGGCGGATCATATCGGAGTACTTTACCTTAGTAGAAGCGCGCAGCAAAGTGATATCGTGCAGGACAGGATTCACCTTTAGCCTATTCTATTTTTTACATGCGGGTCACCACTTATCAAGGCCCGAAGGCCACTCAGGGATAAGGATTATTGCGTGCACAGTAATCAATGAGATAGTATTATAGTAATCATTAGTATTAGGGGTTTTGATAGAGTGTCCTACTTAAGGGGGCAGTTTGTCAGAAATTTGTTTATGTTGGACTTGAAGACGTCCAAGTTGTAGTCAGGTGGGAAACAGGCAAACGGAAGAGAGTTCCACTGGCGTGCAGTTCTAAGAAAGAAGCTCTGCTCATCAAATCTACGTTTGGATTTAGGCACAGATAAAGAGTGGGGAAAATTATTGACAGTAGTTTCAGCCAGACGGGTGTTTCTCGTGAAGGATTGGCGAGGGGGGACGAGGGATTGGAGCTCAGACGAGAATCTTCCATGGAAATAACGATAAAACAAACACAGGCTCGCAACGTCTCTTCTGTGGAAGAGAGGTTGCAGGGAAGAGAAAAGGGCACCCCCACTAAACCACGAAGTCTATTTTGTACTCAGTCAAGGCAAGATAGGCTGTTTTTAGCAGCTCCTGTCCAGATGTGGCAGCAGTACTCCATCCTTGGACGTACTTGGCTTTTATACAGATAGAGATTGCATCAGTAGTGAGATATCTTCTGGAGCGATAGAAGAATCCTACCATTTTCCCAGCGTCTCTGGCAACAGATTTGATGTACGTGTTCCATTTCAGATCAGGAGTAAAGGTCAAACCCAGAAGCTTGTCAAAACATGGGGCCTCCCCAAGACGAGAGCCATTCATTTCAATTGATGCCAGATGAGGATCAGAGCGTTAATGATGTAAAGATAGAAGCTTGGTTTTGGATGAATTAAATGTGACCAGCCACCTCTTCCCCCATTGTACTACGTGCTCAAGATCAGATGAGAGAGAATTAGAGAGAACTTTGTAATTTACGGCGTTTGATGTGTTGCCATAGATGGTCGTGTCATCAGCATAGATGTCAACGAATGATTTAAGTATGTATTTTGTGAGATAATTGATGTAGATCAGGAAGAGAGTTGGGCCCAGTATGGACCCCTGAGGGACTCCAGCATTAATACTGTGGGCCTCTGATTTCTGCCAATCAACCACTACTCTTATGAACCCATCGGGGAAAAATGATTTAATGATTGAGAAATCATTTCCAGTAATACCGGTGCTGGAAATCTTGTAAAGTCGGCTCTTATACCATACCTTATCGAAGGCCTTCGATATGCTAAGAGCAATTGCCGTGGAAAGAAAACCGTTATCAAGAGATTCACTAATCCTATGTGATGTAATCGTTAGCACATCTGCTGTAGATCTTGCAGAGTGGAAACCATATTGCATGTCACTAAGAAGGTTGTTTCTGTTGAGGTGGTTGACTACTTCTTTATTTAATATGGATTCCAGCAACTTACTCATGATACACAGGAGACTTATTTGTCTGTACTAAGAGGGAGATGACTTTTCACCTGAATTCTAAAATACCGGGCAAACTGATGAGGTTTTCCAGGGTGTTGGAAAGCACTTCTCCTTAAGGCAACGCTTAAACAGCTTCGTAAGTATGGGGGCAAGTTCTGATTAGAGCTTTTTCAGCACTATAACTGGAATGCCGTCAAGGCCAGTTGCTTTACTGGAATCAAGATTCTTGATTAGCTTGGCGACCTCACTCACATATATTTGTATCTTGCGTAGCATGTTGTCTGTTATAGGAGGAAACACTGGGAGTTGATGGCCTTCGTTGCATAGGGTAGAATTAGCTGCTAAGTTCTTGGCTAATAGTCTGGCCTTGTCTGATGCTAACGAGATGACCTCAGGTCCATTGATGATAGTTGGGATAGAATGCACGCTTCTGTTCAAGATCCTATTTGCTATTTGCCAAAACTGGTGGGAGTCAAGCCGCTGCTCAGCTACTTTGGATTTAACGGACTGAGCATATAGCTTTCTTGCATGTTTTATTACTCTTTTACAGCGGTTTCTGGCAGTCCTGAAAGCAGCTTTAGTCTCAGTACATCTATTACATTGGTAGCTATGGAAAAAGTTATTTCTGTGCGCGATGGCAACAGCACATTCTGGGGAGAACCATGGCTGGCTGTTAGGTTTTTGTTGGAAATTTTGGATGGTATAAATCGGTCTATGCCTGCAATTAACCATTCGGTTAGGTCTGATACTATAGAGGACACATCCGTTTTAAACATGAAATGCAGAGGTAGATCAGATATGAATGTACGGAAGCTATCCCAGTCAGCTATAGAGTATCGATATACAGTACGGTGGAGAGGTACGTCTGAGGACTTATTACATTGAATAGCGTGCGTGCGCGCGCGTGTGTGTTCCTTATAGGATTCGGTCGCTTGACGGAAAAAAAATGTCGACTCGCAATTGCTTTTGTACTTGACGACCACGCGGGAGTAATGCAGACTCGCCGTTTCTATGCAAATGAGACAATACCATGCATATAAAAGGAACCATGGAGAGAACGGGAGTTTGAGTTATACGAAGGCGTGTTACAGAGACGAACATGTGCAACAGAAAGTTTAAGTTAATTATAAAAAATCGTGGGCGAAAAAGATCACACAATTTTATTGAAACAAACTTACAAACTAGAATAACTGACTGACCGAAACATTGTCATGCTTATGCAGTGACCAGGCAAACTGTTGATCTGAATATATATATATATATATATATATATATATATATATATATATATATATATATATATATAGTAATTTATAAAATATATATGGCGATTAAGCTACATTGAATATTCGGTGTTTCATCCACTTTAGGACTCCTCAGGCTTATGCGCGAATTCTGTGATTGTTTATCATTTTTATATGCTCTTCTTCTATTGAGATTTTAGTTAGCCAATCAGCTTTCTAGTACCCACCGCGTCCCTTCCTATCAGCCAAAAAAAAAACAATAATCTAGTTTTAAAACAGATCCTTTGTCCGATAAAATGCATGTCCATTGGCTGATAGGAAGGGGTGCGGTGGATACTAGAAAGCTGATTGGCTAACTAAAATCTCAATAGAAGAGGAGCATATAAAAACGATAAACAACCACAGAATTCGCGCATAAGCCTGAGGAGTCCTAGAGTGGATGAAACGCCGAATATTCAGTGTAGCTTAATCGCCATATATATTTTATAAATTACTAAATAGCTCTACCTACGTATTGAGCACTTTTGAAGTAAATACTTAAAGTTTACGCATAAATCTATACTGTCGTATATTAATTTTATGTGAGTAAATTAAGCAGTTATATATATATATGTATATATATATATATATATATATATGTATATATATATTTGTTTTTATGTGTGTGTGTAATTATATTCATATTAAAAACCTTTTTTCTATTTATTTAGGTATTTATTTGCTTCTCCACAAAAACAAATGTGACACACGGTCGTTTTTAATGTAGTGGAAAAAAACCCAACTCCTCTAAAACAAGGGCAAAAAGGGAGCACTCTGACAGTATCCTAAAATAGTAATTGTCTCAGTATGAATTGTTTCTCCTACATTAACAAAGGATAAATTAACTTTAGTAAACTATTATGTGTAATTATATTCATGCATATATTCTACATGATTTATACTTGCGTAATATTTGCGTAAAAAGCTTATAGTAAGCACAAACCTCTTTCTATATATATTTATGTATGCGTATATATTTCTGTTTAAAAAATTTGCCTACCAAACTCCTCCCAGAGTTTTTTATCTACAGACATGAAAAATAATATGTAGGGTATTCGGACCCATGCGAAACTTTATATTTTGGTTTTAGCCGCGGAAAATCGGTGCAAAATTGTGAAAATTAAAGAAATGGAATTAGCCAAGTGAAGGACGAAGGAGGGCATTACGAATATTGTTGGATGTTTTTTGTACCAACAGTTGTGCATCCTCCTGTACACATTTATTATATTTTTATTCTGGTTCTTATATTTGATTTTCTGTATTTTGTGCCTTTAGTTTCGTATATTTTGGGTTTTGTAAAACACCCTTCAATTTGAATAAAAGCGCAATGCTAGATCTCTGATAATGACGTTACTGGTCCCAGCACGAAAATCGGTCTCTTTTGGATTCCTGTAGCAAGGAAATTGGACGCGAATTCATTGCCTGGCGCGGATGTGGGATTGCAATGTAATCCCTCATTGGGGAGCTTTGGAACCCCCCAGAGGGCCTGGGAGGGGCCGAATAACTACGCTGAGATAGCTAATCGTTCCCGGGTGACGCCAGATAACCCGAGGATTTAAAATGGAGAATATAAATATATATAGTGGTGGGATCTTTCTATCGATCCAGTAGATATCTCACTGCTGATGCAATTCTCTATCTATATAAAAGCCAGGTACGTCCAAGGATGGAATACTGTTGCCACATCTGGGCAGGAGCTGCTAGAAAGGACTTGTCCTGCCTTGATAGAGTTCAAAATACTTCGTAGCCTCGTAGATGTCCTTTTCTCTTCCTTGCAACCTTTATCTCACAGAAGAGATGTTGCGAGTTTGTCTCTGATGTATCGTTATTTTCATGGAAAGTGTTCGAATGAGCTTCAATCTATGGTCCCCCCCTCGCCAAACTTTCACAAGAAACACTCGTCTAGCTGTAAACACTATCAATAATTCCCCCCACTCTTTATCTGTGCCTAAACCTAAACGTAGATTCCATGAACAAAGCTTTTTTCTTAGAACTGCATGCCTGTGGAATTGTCTTCCGTTTTCCTGCTTTCCGGCTGACTACAATATGGTTGTCTTCAAGTCTAACGTAAATAAGTTCTTGATGAGCCGTTCCATATAAGTTATCAACTTTACCAAATTTTCATTATTAATGATCACTATAATGTCCAATTTCTACTGTACCTGTACACTCTTTAACCCTTATCTTTGAGTGGCCTCTTGGCCTTGATAATGTGGTGATGCCTATGTAAAAAAAAATATAGTTTATTGCATGTCGAAATAGATATTGTGTGAAACCAGAGAAATATAATTTGCAGTAAAAGTTGATGACAGGAAACTTGAAGCATAACATTGTCTGGCCTTGGTGAACTCAAAGTCGGATGTCAGAACTGACATTTGACCTTAGGGGGTCATGAGAATTAATATGTCTGTAGAACTCTAACGTAAATAAGTTCTTAATGAGCCGTTCCATATAAGTTATCAAATTTACCAAATTTTCATTACTAATGATTACTATATTGTCCAATTTCTACTGTACACTCTTTAACCCTTATCCTTGAGTGGCCTCTTGGCCTTGATAATGTGATGATGCCTATGTAAAAAAAAACAAAAAAACCTCAGATCCCAGATTCAGGAGTTGCACACACGCAAATCTGGGGCTTTTCGATTTCATAGCGAAATCTTATTGGCTGGGGAAACTTCTACCCCATACACATACCTCACTATATATACGACTGTAGCACGAAAATTAGTCAGAGAGAGAGATTGCCTTTTTATTTCGGGGAGAACAGATCGTATAGAGACCGCCGTTCTCTGAGGACGCGACCCTTCCTCCTTCCTCTCTGACGCTCTCTGTGAAGAGATTTGAGACTTTGAAAAAACTTACTAAGAGTGAATGATATTTGTAAAAACATTTGTTCATAAGTTTGTGAAATCAATTCTGTAGAATAGAGTTTCACGTGTTTATTTTTTCTTCCTGACTGCGGCTTCGATATTCGCTTTCAGCATACAGGATTCAATGTAACAACCTTCAGAGAAGAACCAGATGGTACGAGCCGAGAGTTCTAGATAAACAGGGGTCCTAACCAAGCTTCATCAGAAAAGGTGTTACAGGTTTTTTCGAGCCTTTTCTTCTAAGAAGTACAACCCGGAAAAGAATATCCGGTCGGGAC
This sequence comes from Euprymna scolopes, assembly GCF_053919585.1. NCBI lineage: Eukaryota > Metazoa > Mollusca > Cephalopoda > Sepiida > Sepiolidae > Euprymna > Euprymna scolopes. Next base: position 373,597 of record NC_136499.1, read on the forward strand.
AACGCAAACTTCTTTGAACTTTATATACACGGCTACGGTATGCGCATATATTGAAGGAAAGTAATTTTGGAATAATTTCAAAGACTGTAAATTGTCAAAAGAGCACATGTGCTGTCATCAACTTTGTGAGTACGTTCCTTAATTTTTATTGTATTTATTGAGAGAGTGATTAGGAAGTAGTCTTAAATTTTTAATACTGTATGCGTACGTTTATATGACATTTTCAATATGAGAACCAGCGGTTTATTTTATATTGTACTAGCATGGGTGCCCAGCATTGACCGGGTGCTTGGAGTTGTATGCTGAGCAAAAAAAAAAAAGCAGAAAACAAAAAAACAGTCAATTTGTTTAAAATTTGACCCCTATTATGACCCCTTAACATTTATTGTTTTGGGCTCAAATCAAGTTATTAAGTTAGATCCATGTCCAATGAACCTATATCTAAAATTTCAAGTGTTTAGACCCAAAATTGTCGGAGGAGTTTGGTAGAGTTCTTAAAGGTAAATCATTGAACTTTGACCCCTTAACAGCCAAATTTCTGGCCGGAGACCTATCACATAGACTTTCCCAAATCTCAGTACCCTGCATATCAAATTTCGAGTCTGTAGACTAAAAATTGACAGAATTATTGTGTAGGGAAATGTACACAGACACACAGACAGACACACAGGCATGTTCGCTTTTATAGATATATCGATAGACTAGCATTTCGGGCCGGCGTTGCTCGGGTGTTACGAGGTGTATGCTGAGAAAAGAAAAAAAAAGGTCAATTTTTTTAACTTTGACCCCATTATGACCCCTTAACATTTATTGTTTTGGGCTCAAATAAAGTTATTAGGTTAGATCTGTATTCAAGGAATCTATATCTAAAATTACAAGTGTTTAAACCCAAAATTGTCGGAGGAGTTTGGTAGAGTTCTAAAAGGTCAAATCGTTGAACTTTGACCTCTTAACAGCCAAATATCTGGCCGAAACTCGATCACATAGTTTTTCCCACATCTCAGTACCCTGTATATCAAATTTCGATTCTGTAGACTAAAAATTGACAGAGTTATTGCGTAGGGAAATGTACACAGACACATAGACAGACACACAGACACGTTCACTTTTATAGATATACTAGCATGGGTGCCCGGCGTTGCCCGGGTGTTTGGAGGTGTATGCTAAGAACCCCCCCCCCAAAAAAAAACGGTCAATTTTGTTAACTTTGACCTCTATTATGATTCGTTAACATTTATTGATGTGGGCTCAAATTGAGTTATTAAGTTAGATCCATGTCCAAGGAGTCTATATCTACAATTTCAAGTGTTTAGACCCAAAATTGTCGGAGGAGTTTGGTAGAATTCTCAAAGGTCAAATTTCTGGCCGAAAACCGATCACGTAGATTTTCCCAAATCTCAGTACCCTGTATATCAAATTTCGAGTCTGTAGACTTAAAATTAACAGAGTTATTGCGAAGGTAAATGTACACAGACACACAAACAGACAGACACGTTCACTTTTATAGATATATATATATATATAGATAGATTTTGTTACCTAGCCTTCTTTTTGGGGGGGCGCATTTTAATGCCTGCAAAGGGAGAAATTTGCAACTCTTTGTAAATAAAATCTCTTCTTCGATTTAAAACAAGACCTTTCTATTTTATTCTTTACCCCCACCCCCACCCATTTTTATTTCATCCTTTTATCTTTTTCTGCAGGCTATTAATTTCGCGTCGAATTTTTCTGAAAAGATAAATTTCCGATAATACGCATGCGTAACTTAATAGCTATTGACTCATGCTTTAATTTTTAGCCTTGCAGCAAACATATTTTCATAGGTCAGGCATTAACGTCAAAGGAAAAAGTACATCGAAAGCTAAACGCTTTGGTTTCGATTCTCACTGGTGGCGCACGAGCCATTTTTTGTTTAACTTTTTAAATCATTACTGTATATTGTGTCCAATATAATATAATATAATATAATAAATGCGAAATCTGCATTAATCAAAATATCATATTTAAGGGTATTTTACGACCGGACAATGCCGGGTGGTCTGCTAGTATATGTATATAAATGAATAAGCCGGATTTTTTATTTATTTATCGCTACTTTACAACACTCAAAACAGGTTATATACCAATGACTAATAGAGGGGAAAACAATATGTCAACAATCATGATATTAACTTTTTTTTTTAATTATTTATCTATTTGTTAATATTTTCACATTAGTTTACATATAAACGAATGCCTATATTTTTCATAAGTACCTGGTACGTGTTTCTTGCGATAATGGGAGATATTGTGCAATTAAAAAACACATTACAGGTAAATAGATATTATTACTAATTCCACGAAACAGACGAAACAAAAACTATGAAGTAAATTCGAAGTAAGAAGGCAAAAATCTAGAAAACATTTTTAAAACTTACTAAAAGGGCATAGCTATAGAAAAGACACTTCCAAAAATGTATTCGATCGAAAAAAGCAAAATGTTAGGCGATCACGTTTACATTTTTTGTTGTTGTTTTAGCAGAGCTAGAAGCAAGTATGTATGATTTTTATTTTAGAATCAGTGAAAAATCACTAAATATTGGAAGCACCAATTTATAAAACATTTATTACAAAAAAATGTATATATATTATATATATATATATATATGTATATATATATATACATATATATATATATATATATATATATATATATATATATATATATATAAGCAAACGCACATATAGATGAATTTGTCTCTGTGTTTGTAGAAAGTCTCTAACAAACTTCTCTCTTTATTTTTGGTCTACATAAATAAAAGTTAGTATATATGATAATTGGACTTGTGGAACAATTTCGATTTTGTTTTTATCCGGTAAAAATTCCTACAAAGAAAGTAAAACTGAACAAATATGTTGACCTTGAATGGACTAAGTCGAATAAAGCTGTTACTTTTCCGCAGGCGCAAAACATTAATAGCTTAAAGTTGCTTAATGTTTAACCTTTTATATCGATTTGTCGATAGCTCAAACGGTAACGATGATGACACGCCAAATAACCACAAAGCTTCGAACGCTAAATATTTTGATTTCAATTCAAACTGCTGATACCCAAATCATGTTTTTTATATATAATTTTTTAAATCATTAACATATATTGGATACATTAGATTAATCAATAGAGAATTGGCCCTAGAATGATAGATACGCAATCGGTATGAATTAAAATATAGTATTTATATGTTTTATACGACCGAGTAATCCAGGTGATCTATCTTATATATATATATATATATATATATATATATATATATATATATATATATATATATATATATATATATATATATATATTACAATAGAAAAATGCACGCATAAAAAGTAATATGGTTAAGCTTAAACATGGAGAAGAAAAGGACAAGATATTCTAGTAAAAAATATAATAAATTTATGACTTAAAATATTGCAGCATTAAGAATGGATTATACAATGTTAAATTGTTTTTTTATTCTTAATGCTGCAATATTTTAAGTTATAAATTTATTGTATTTTTTCTAGAATATCTTGTTCTTTTCTTTTTCATGTTTAAGCTTAAACATATTTCTTTTCATGCTCGCATTTTTCTATTGCAATCCGTGATTTTTCCAGGCTTCCAATAAATTCACTTCTTTCTTTCATTTCAGTCTTAGTTTTTTTTCCCCCATGAACATAACATACACATATGTAAAACAATGTACGGAACTCATCTGCTTTCATTCTCTCTCTTTCACTTGTTACTTTTCTTTTCGCAAGAGCAGTGAACTATTAGCAACACTAGTCGCTGAAGCGACGTGATTGCTATGGAAACCAGTCATAAAAATGTCACATACCTCCTTCCGAATTTTTAGGATTTTGAACACCAGTGAATTCATCATAAGTTATGTTTTACTGAACAAAAATTAAAAAACCTTTTTCACAATATAGCTCAGAAGGTGATCTATAAACTGTAATAATTTATAGAAATTTTGTCGAAAAATGAGTGAACGGTGAAGCTTTAAATCAGTTCTAAATGACTAAAACTACCACTTAACCATATATTCAAACACTGCCGTGTTTGAAATATATATATATATATATATATATATATATATATATATATATATATATATATATATATATATATATATACAGTGTGTCTAAAAAGAATTTAGAACTTAAATTCTCTATTTTTGATTATATATTATTATAATTTTAACACAATCTGACTAAGACATTGAGAAATTTTCAAAAATTAAAATTTAAAATTTAAACAATTTATATTTATGAAAAATAATGTCTTTTAAATGTTCACCATTTTCAGCTTCGCGTATTTGGGCTGTTTCCAAAACATTATTCATAACAGATTGCAGAATCTCTGGATTGCGATTTTCAAATAAAGATGGTCTGAATTTTGCCTTTTATTTTTTAAAAGTTTCCCAATATCTTGGTCAGATTGTGTTAAAATTACAGAAAGATATCATTAAATTAAAGAATCTATTTACGTTCAAAATCCTTTAGTGACTTTTTGGACACATTGTATATATATATATATATATATATATATATATATATATATATATATATATATATATATATATTAATAACCTTTCTCTCTGTGTGAGGAAAGGGTGTCTACCAAACTACTCTGTCATTTTTAAGTTTACAGACTTGAAATTTTATATGCATGGGATATGGACCTGTAGACAAAATTCGATTTGGTTTTTAGTCGGTGAAATTAACTTCTAATTGGTCAAAATAGAAAATATTTGGAGCCTGTCAGGTATAACGCGACTATACGTGTTACTTCTATGCATGCACAAATGTGCATTTATATCTTTAACAACATTATTTTCTAAAGCGTTTATATGTGCATGGAATTGAAGCAGAAGATAACGAATAAATCTGAAGAGCTATATGTTTGGTTCCGATTCTAGCTGATGACACCCAAGTCATTTTTTTTTAAACTTTTCGAATCATTACTATATCTTGGGTACAATATAATAATAAATAGAGTATTGGCTGTAAAATGATAAATATGAAATTTTCATGAATTAAAATATTATATTTAAGCGTATTTTACCATTTGACCACGACGGGCGGCCACTAATATATATTGGGTACACTATAATAATTTATAGAGAACAGGCTCTATAATAATAAATGCGAAATTAAAATATCGTATTTTAACTTGTTTATGACCGGGTAATATATATATATATATATATATATATATATATATATTTATATATATATATATATATATATATATATATATATATATATTACATGGAGTACACCACTTATCAAGGCCCAATGGCCACTCAGGGATAAGGGTTATTGTGTGTATAGTAATCAAAAGGATAGTGTAGCAATAGTATTGGAGAATTTGTAAGGTGTCATTATTTAGGGGGGGCGGTTCATATATATATATATATATATATATATATATATATATATATATATATATATATAGTTATGTATAAATATTGACCATTGTGTAATCAGGTTTGAAACTCAACCGCTTAGATAGCAGTTGGCGCACAGTGTGCACAGAGGTGGAAATAGGCAAAAAAATTTGATATTTTCTTTTAACTTTTGGAATTTAATAAATAAAAAGTAAAATGAATTTCTGGCAAAATAAAAAAACAATAATATCAGTTACACCATTAAGTTTGGTAATGTTGGGAATTAATTTATCTACTCATGAAATTGATAATAAATTAACACTTCCCGAAAAAGTTAGGGTAGTTTTCATTCTTTTTTGTAAAGACATGCAAAAATAGTAGATTTTTTTTTACCTAAATCGGGTAAATATTTTTTGTATAAATTGTAAAATATCTTCAAAAGAACCGAAGCTCACATATGTACTATTTGAAATCCTTGGTTTATGGGCTATTAGACGCAATAAACGACACAATAATGTTGACACACCGGTTCTCGCCAAATCACTGAAGTTAAGCAACGTTGAGCCTAGCCAGTACCAGATGGGTGACCATTTGAAAGGGCGAGACGCTGTATGTACCGCAAGGAAAAATACCAGGTTGAGAAACTGGCGTGGTCTATTCTTCTCTCGAGGGTAGATGGGACTTTCTTAAGCCGTGGTAGGCACCACATCTAGTGATGACGTCACGATAAAAAATACCCTTGATAGCCCTAGTGAAGCATCAAGTATTCAGCTACCGACAAGATTTGAAGTACACTACGAAACTCTTGTAGTGAGTTCAATCTCGGCTACAGCCACGTTGGATGGGTGGATGCAATAAACCAATTTATATAAGATTTAACCGTTTGCAGAATAATTTATCTTGAAATATTCTATGGTTACAAGACAAATATTAAAAGATTTCCCCAATACTTTTCGCAATTATATGTCTTCAAATAGAAAACATTTGTTGCAAATGGGTGTTGAATGTATGCTATGCTAGTAGTTTACTTGTTCATAAACTGTGGTTCATAAACTCTAGCATACATACTCATTTTCCAAAAATTGAGAATTGTCCATTTCGGATTTCCTGGGGTTTTTTTTGTTTAAACTTTTCTTTTATATCATTTAAATTTTTTTTAATGTTTCTGTTGCAGTAATTGTTATATAACATTAATATTTACACTTCAGATATATATTTACATAAGAAGGAAGAAATCAGCAAAGTGTCAATTACATACAACCAAATCTTCCAAGTAATCATTTATTACAGGTTGCAGTTTCCACTAACAAAATCCCCTGATTATGATGTTCGTCTCAGTAAATATGGAAAAGAGTTCAATGCAATACAAAATTCTGCTGACTAGTTAGAAATTTTCAAATCATCATGGATGCAATTCACTCGTTTAAAGAGTCGACATAAGAAAGGCAATTCAGCTGTGCTCAAACTTGCTGCTACAGAAGTAAAGTTGTTTGAAGCTGCTGTTGTTTTGTTGAGAGTGAAGATTTTTTTAACAAGGAAAAAAGAAAGTGTTTTCGTGATCTGTGTGCACAAGTTGGCATAAAATGATATACGATAAGAATTCATGACATTATGAAATATTTTAAGTTTGAGTAGCACGTGTTATTACTAGGTGGTGCATATTGTATTCTTTGTATTAGCATACAGACAGACTAATCCTGAATTTATTTTTGATGGATTCCAAATCAACAGATGTGCTAAGGATACTCTGAAGTTGTGAGAAAGTCTAGTTGGTGATGATAATGTTGTTCCTGCTTAAAGTTGTGACTTTAAGACCAAGCAAGGTGATACAGCGAAATCTATTTCTGTATCAGACCAGAACATATCACCCTAACCCATGCCTACATCAATGGCACTATATGGTTCCTCAAAGTTACGTACCGTTACCACATAGACTACTAGCAATAGATTGAGAAGTATGGGTTAATAGGTGACCCAATTCGTGCCTCCAGAGAAAGAGTCCTTAACCAAATTCACGGGGAAACTGGTCTCTATCTGGATAGATGTAATCATGTTGGTTGAAAAGAAAACAATGACCCTCAGGAAAGACGTTTTTTTCTTCAGTTGAGATTATTGATTGCATACAAGAATTGACTCCTGTGAAACACAGGGATAATTTGTTGCTTTTTCATCGTCAGTTGTCAACAATTCTCAGTGTTGTATCGTCCTCAAGACAAGTTAAATTTGATAAGATTAAAGTTCTTTGCTAAAGTACAATATGTGTGGTCATTTTAAATGGCTGAAGTTAAATAATTTAACATTTAGTCGAGTTGAGGGCTATGAATGATGGCTGCAGATTAGGAAACTTGCCAGAGGAACGTTTGGAGTCCAACAATAAAGACATCCGTAATTATTTGCAATTCCTTTCGAAAAAAGCATCATTAATTGAACAGTTAACTGATGTTATTTGTAGACTGCTTGAATGTTCTGATCCTGGTGTTATGAAGCAGTCCAATTAATTGCATCTTAATAAGTACTGCACTGAATGTGGTTCAAATGATCACACTATTAGATCTCATACAAGGCTTTTAATCCATTAAAGAAATTTTATATTTCTCTTGTTGAAGATATTTTACTTGATTGATAGGTTCTAATATATATACTATTTCCTATTCACATTATTAGATTTACAACAAGCTCTCAACAAGTGCCAGCGGATCATTTTTCACCAAGGTATGTTTGAATATCAAATTTGCACTTTTAGGAGCAAAATCCCAAATTTAAGTTTTGAGCCCTAAACACACCCAAATTAGACATTCTTTAAATATTTTTAATTTTTCTGTTTAACTCATTGTTTTGTTTGTTTGTTTTTTTCTCACAAAAGCCCTCAATCACTACCTGAGGACTTGCCATTGTCTCTATTTCCACAAATTGGCGATCTGGACCCACAATGTTCCTAACTGTTACGCTAATTGGCTGCTGCTAAGATGGGAATGTGAATAACAATGTTCAAACATTATTTAAACGCCTAATCTCTATTTGTTTACACAAAGAGCGTCGGTTAATACGCTAGTGGCAGTTTGTTTATCACTTTCACAATATGTTCAATCCAAGATGGGGAAAGCATGTGTGTGTGTGTGTGTGTGTGTGTGTGTGTGTGTGTGTGTGTGTGTGTGTGTGTGTGTGTGTGTGTGTGTGTGTGTGTGGCTATTGAGCTACAACAGAAGGAGACCGTTATATTCAGAGTGGTTTTGTTCTAATGTATTTTTTTTGTTTTCTCTTAAGTCTTTCTGTACTAATTTGTAATCCAACTCACCGAGACTAATTTTTAAAATATGCACATTGAAAAAGAATCTTTCTCTTTACATGAAAAATGTTCGCTCCTTCTTTTCTCAAAGAAAAGAGAAACTATAAATGTTATTTCATTATGAAAAAATCGAAAACTAATCCACATAATTGTTTCCAGACATTTCTGCTTGGTTAAAGGCAAGCAATCTGGAAGACGCCATTCGGAATTCGACTAGAATCATATTTGCATGTATTTGTTTATTCAGACTATTTTATCGATTTTTCGGTTAATGGAAACGAGAATTTAAACTAGTCTGCTCTATCAGGCAGTTTTTCTTGGTGTTTTATTTAGGCGTAAGTATGTTTTTACTAAGGAAAGGAGTCACCATTTATCGAGAATTATATGCCACTTCCGGATAAGCGTTAATGGGTGTCAGGTGTTCGGTGAGACGAAAGCATGAGGATCGGTAATGATCAAACTTGTGTAGAATTTGATTATTTAAAAGGATGGTTCAACAATAACTTGTTTATATTGAATTTAAAAACGACCATTTTAAAGTCAGCTGTGTAGCTGTCCCGCGGTATTGTGTTATACAGACGGATAGTTCTAGGAATGGCACTTTTCTCATAGGTCTTTCGTTTAGTTTTATGTACAGTGAGTATAAGAGAGTTATTGACAGCTGTTGTATCTAATTGAGTGTTTGTTGCGAATGTTTTTTGGTGGGTATCATAGATAAAAGCTCAATCGATGACCTCTCATGAAAATATCGATAGACTCGCAACATGTGTGAGAAAGTGGAAAATGACAACGTTCACAAGATTTCAGAGCTGATTTTACACCTTTTCAGGCAGGAAAGGGTACTCCTAGCAGCTCCTCTTCAGATGTGGCAACAGTACTCCATCTAAAGACGTATTTGGCTTTTATACAGTTAGTAAGTATTACCCAGTAGTCCGTTCGTGAAATCGCTAAATAAAATATGATAGAAAGATGCATTCAATAAATACATAATTCAACAATTGATAAAGTATGAATATTAGATTTCAATTTCAAAGATTTTAAAAGTCTTTCTTTTTTTCATAATATTGTTGTGTAGCAGGGGGCTCATATTGGGGACATAACGGGACATGTATAACGGTGTACATATAATACACGAATGATGATAGTGATGACAATTCTTAAGGGAAGAAACATTTGTAACAGTTCTTTTTAACACAGAGGAGAGGACACATTACTGTTGATGATGGTGAGGAGGTTACACAAAGTTCGTTACAAGATGATGATAAAAACACATTTACCTTTTCTGTTAAAAGGAATGGCGACACGAGACAAACAGTTACAAACATAGATGATTCCTTTATTGTTCCATCGACCGATCGGTGATGTCAGAAATTCCAGCCTTTTCGACTACATGATTTAATCTTCTCCCTTCGCCTTTAAGGGGATCCCACTCTCCAACTGATTCTATCACCGTGTGTGATCTGCTCTGATTATCTGATCATCTCATATCAACCAACTAACTTCGAATCGTCAGATTCCTATATTGAGAAATATCCTTTGTTTATGACGTCAGAAGTGTGTTTACCAACGTAACTATATCACGTTTTCTACATATGTCCGTCCAACAAACTTTTGGCAAAACAAAGAATCCTCAATTCTAATTTTTAACCTATTTTTAAACAATATATTTTAACTCGCATTGTGCATTCATTTAACTGACATATTTAATATCCAGATTTCTAAAAGAATAGACAATCGACTTTTTTCCCCACATAAATAATATTTAGTTGTTTAACAGAATTAACAATGGACTGAAATCCTGAAGATTCCAATTTCCATTATCTTTAACACTTGCCTACAGGATTCGATTCTAGCCTTTTCCTAATATCATTTTCACTTATCTAGTATGTCTTCTTAGTTACATGAGAAGGGGACATCCCTTTTATGTAACACAACTTGGTTACGGTGCAAAAACACTTATGTTATATATTGGGGCACCAAAAAGGCTTAATGTTACGTTGTGTGTATGAATACTTATATGTTCCATAACAACGGACATGTTGAATAGTTGGGTTTTATATTTTATCTGTTTCTTCATGTACGTGTAAATGCGTGTATGTATATACGTCGTATCATTTAGTTGATCGTCCAGTGTGTATATTTTAACATTTATTCAACAGTTCTAACAGGAAAAGATAGACGTGGACGTATCAAAACAGTTGTAGACAAACAGTTCTTTTTAACAGATGTAAATGACACAACACATACCTGAATTATTTACGAACATTTATTTTCATGATCTCTCCGGCAGTTTCAGATATTACACGTTTTTACATGTGGCTGCTTGAAATGACGCCGCTCCCTGCGTCCTGGAGACCAACTCTGGAGTCGTCCATTCCCTCTGATGATGTCAAGTTTTTTTTTTACATGGAGGTCACCACTTATCAAGGCACGGAAGCCACTCAGGGATAAGGGTTATTGCGTTTGCAGTAATCAATGAGATAGTATCATAGTAATCATTAGTATTGGAGATTTGATAGAGTGTCTTACTTAAGGGGGCGGTTTGTCAGGAATTTGTTTATGTTTGACTTGAAGACATCCAAGTTATAGTCAGGTGGAAAACAGGCAAACGGAAGAGAGTTCCACAGTCGTGCAGTTCTAAGAAACAAGCTCTGCTCATCGAATCTACTTTTGGATTTAGGCACAGATAAAGAGTAGAGAAAATTAATGACAGTAGTTTCAGCAAGACGAATGTTTCTCGTGTAAGATTGGCGAGGGGGGAACCACAGATTGGAGCTCAGACGAGCACCTGCCGTGGAAATAACGATAAAACAAACACAGGCTTGCAACGTCTCTTCTGTGGAAGAGAGGCTACAGGGAAGAGAAAAGAGCATACCCCACTAAGCCACGAAGTCTAATTTGTACTCAGTCAAGGCAGGATAGGCTGTTTTTAGCAGCTCCTACTAAGATGTGGCAGCAGTACTCCATCCTTGAACGTACTTGGCTTATATACAAATAGAGAATAGCATCAGTAGTGAGATATCTTCTAGAGCGGTAGAAGGATCCCACCATTTTCCCAGCGTTCTTGACAACAGACCTGATGTACGTGTTCCATTTCAGATCGGGAGTAAAGGTTAAATCGAGAAGTTTGTCAAAACATGGAGCTTCCCCAAGACGAGAGCCATCCATTTTAATTGTTGCCAGATAGGGATCAGAGCGTTAATGATGTAAAGATAGAATCTTGGTTTTGGATGAATTAAAAGTAACCAGCCACCTCTTCTTCTACTGTACCACGTGCGCGAGATTGGAGGAGAGAGAATCAGAGAGAACTTTATCATTTACGGCCTTTGATGTGTTGCCATAGAGAGTCGTGTCATCAGCATAGGTGTCAACAAATGATTTAAGTATGTGTTTTGGGAGATCATTGTTGTAGATTGGGAAGAGAGTTGGGCCAAGGATGGACCCCTGAGGGACTCCTGCATTAATACTGTGGGCCTCTGATTTCTGGCCATCAACCACTACTCTTATGAACCTATCAGAGAGAAATGATTTAATAATTGAGAAATCATTTCCAGTGATACCGTAGCTGGAAATCTTGTAAAGTATGCCCTGATGCCATACCTTATCGAAGGCCTTCGATGTGTCAAGAGCAATTGCCCTGGAAAGGAAGCCTTTGTCAACAGATTCACTAATCCTATGAGATATAACCGTTAGCACATCTGCTGTAGATCTTGCGGAGCGGAAACCATATTGCATGTCACTTAGAAGGTTGTTTTCTGCTGAGGTGGTTGACTACTTCTTTATTTAATATGAATTCCAACAACTTACTCATGACACACAGGAGACTTACTGGTCTGTACTGAGAGGGAGATGACTTTTCGCCTGAATTCTTAAATACAGTGCATACTGATGAAGTTTTCCAGGGTGTTAGAAAGCACTTCTCCTTAAGGCAACGCTTAAAAAGCTTTGTAAGTATGGGGACAAGTTCTGGTTGGAGCCTTTTCAGCACTATAACTGGAATGCCGTCAAGGCCAGTTGCTTTACTGGAATCGAGATTCTTGATTAGTTTGGCGACCTCACGCACAGATATTTATATGTTGCATAGCATGTTGTCTGTTATAGGAGGAAATACTGGGAGTTGATGGCCTTCGTTGCATAGGGTAGAATTAGCTGCAAAGTTCTTGGCAAATAGTTTGGCCTTGTCTGATGCTAACGAGATGACCTCAGATCCATTGATGATGATTGGGATAGAACGCACGCTTCTGTTCAGGATCCTGTTTGCTATTTGCCAAAACTGGTGGGAACCAAGCCGCTGCTCAGCTACTTTGGATTTAATTGACTGGGCATATAGCTCTCTTGTATTTTTTATAATTCTTTTACAGTGGTTGCTGGCAGTCCTGAAAGCTAACGACTCCTAGAACTTCCCAAATCTACATTTCGTCACATGTCTCATTACGTCTCTCATTACATGTCTCAGACAAACAGCTGATATAATCCCAATCTATTTATTTATTTATGCAAACCAAAATCATGTTTACATCTATTTTCTATTTTCACATTCCTTTTGCGATTTAGTATACTTTATTTTAATCATTTTTTACAATTTAATTGTTTATTTTTCTCATCATAATAATTGATCCAGCGATCCGCTGTCGCTCGAATCAATAAATAAATAATAATAATGATAATAATGATAATAATAATAATAATAATAATTTTTACCTTTGTACCTGCTTGTCACAGTTAGCACAGATACTACGCTATGATCACAGCCCAAAGGGTCACATTACAATATCAGGAGGATGCATCAGATTCCTGCTAACTTGGCAGGCCGAAGGCAAACTCCAGACTTTCACTCTAATAATGACGATGGAGAAATACAAACAGAACATATCCATATGAAATATGACTTATTGGCTTTAAAGGGGAGTGTACTGTCTTTTTATTAAGACAATCTACTGACTAATAGGGTGATGATGAGGAGGATAATCAAGTGTTATTAATTTTCATATCTGTTTTTTAGAATTATTCCTCGTTTTTGAAGAAATCAGATTTCTTTACAGCAGTTTACTAAGATTTTTTATGGAATAAAATAACGGAAGACGCCACTTCTGGGTGTTGTGAGTAAATATAATTTTCCAGGGTGAATGATACTATGGCAGTCAAAGATGGGTATATCTGCTGATGACACTACACTCTATGGCAGGCACGACAGGAAGACGAATGAACACATTTCTAAAGAAATGGCAGAAACACTAGAGGAAGACCTCCAATCTGTAGTGGAATGGGGACAAAAGTGGTTGGTTGCGTTCAATGCTGCCAAGACTAAACTAGTTTCATTCAATAATTACAGGAAACCCTCTCTACCACCTATAGCAATGGCCAACGACTCTTTATCTGAGAGTCCATCTTTCAAACTCCTTGGCCTAACGTTCACAGGAAACATGAGTTGGAACAATTACATTGAAGGCATTGCCAGGGCCGCTGCAAGAAAGGTGGGCTCTCTCTACCGTGCTAGAAAACTACTAACACCCGAAAGTATCCTGTACCTCTATAAGGCCACCATTCGCCCATGTATGGAGTATTGCTGCCACATCTGGGCTGGTGCATCTGCTACTAGTCTCTCGCTCCTTGACAAGGTTCAAAAGAGAGTCGCAAACCTGATAGGCCCTGAACTGGCATCTAAGCTTCAGCCTCTGTCCCATCGACGAAATGTTGCATTCCTCTGCCTTTTCTACAAGTATTTTAGTGGTGAATGCTCTGACGAACTGCAATCACTTGTGCCCCCACGACGGGAGCACCCTCGACAAACCCGACAGGCTGCTAAATCCCACCCCCACACTGTAGAGATCTCTAGATGTAAAAGATCTTTTTACTCCAATAGTTTCTTCCCCAGAACCGCTAGACTCTGGAATTCCATTCCAGGTCCCTGCTTCCCCAACAGTACTGACGTGCAGAAGTTCAAGTGTAACGTGAACCGACACCTTGCTGCCCAAATCCCTACATAGTACCCCAGTAGTTGTTGCCCCTGACAGTAGCCCCCTACACCAAAGTGGCAATTTGCCTTTTTTTCCACTTGGCCAGTTTGATCTAGAGAGTCGTATGAATGAGACAATCTGTGGCTGGTTGTTCCAATTCACCAACCTAATTTGGAATCCACATTTTTTTAATGATTGATTATTTGCTATTCTTAATTCCTTCTCAGAATTGACAAAAGAAATGGTGATTTCTGTTGTCATCTACTTTATCATTAGGGCTAGGACAAAGGAATATTCTTTACATTATTTTGACTCTCGAGTATATATCAGTTCATGTCTTTGATGTTTTTAGATAGAATGATGTGGTTCTCGATTGATCAAAACAATAATGTGATTATTCTCTTGTCATAGCCTTATTCATCATCTAGTGGTTTCAGTTAGACGTGTGTTATTCGTGAAAGTTGGGTGAAGGGAAACTATGGAATGGCGCTCAGACAAGCACTGGTCATGAAAATAACGATAAAGGAGAAACAGGCTCGCAACGTCTCTTCTGTGGGAAAGAGCTTGAAGGGGGAAAAAAGACATCCCCCACTATGCTACAAAGTTTATTTTGAACTCTGTCAAGGCAGAAGAATCTAATACTAGCAGCTCCTGCCCAGATGTGGCAACAGTGCTCAATCCTTGATAGACAATTGCATCAGCAGTGAGATATTTAATGTAGCGGTAGAAGGATCCCACCATTTTTTTCAACAACCTTGGCAACAGATTTGATGTACGTGTTCCATTTCAGATCAGGAGTAAAGGTCAAGCCCAAAAGCTTGTCAAAACATGGGGCCTCCTCAGGACGATAGCGATTCATTTCAATTAATGCCAGATGGGGATCAGAGTGTTGATGATGTAAAGATAGGAGCTTGGTTTTAGATGCGTTAAAATAAGCAGCCACCTCTTTTCGCATTCTACCATGTGCCCAAGATCAGAGGAGAGAGAATGAAGAACTTGGTCATTTACGGCTTTTAGTGTGTTGCCATAGATGGGAGTGTCGTCAGCATAAATGTCTACGAATGATCTAAGTATGTGTTTTGGGAGATCATTGATGTAGATCAGGAAGAGAGTTGGGCCCAGATTAGACCCTTGAGGGACTCCAGCATTAATACTGTGGGCTTATGATTTTTGGCCATCAACCACTACTCTTATGAACCGATCAAAGAGAAATGATTTTATAACTGAAAAGACATTTTCAGCTGTACCATAGCTGGAGATTTTGTGAAGTAGGCCTTTATGTCATACCCTATCAAAGGCATCTGATATGTCAAGAGCAATTGCCATATAAAGGAAGCCTCCGGTGAGAGATTCGCTAATCCTATGAGATATAACCGTTAACACATCTACTGTAGATCTAGCAGAATGGAAAACATGTCACTAAGAAGGTTATTTTTGCTGAGGTGGTTGACTACTTCTCTGTTTAACACAGATTCCAGCAACTTACTCATAACGTATAGGAAACTTATTGGTCTGTACTGAGAGTGAGGTGACCGATCACCTGAATTCTTAAACACAGGGCATACTGATGAGGTTTTCCAGGGTGTTGAAAAGCAATTCTCTTTAAGATAAAGCTTAAACTGCTTTGTAAGTGTGGGAACTAGTTTGTGTTGGTTTTTTTTTTCAACACTATAATTGGAAAGTTTTAGTTAGAGAGTATACAGTGCCAATTAGCAAACAGCTCTCATCTTGGGCCATAAGTGAATTATTTTTCACCTAAATCTGCAACAGTTAAAGCACCAAAGTTAGTTGACAGGGATAAGTTAATGAAAAGATAGAAAGAATTGAGAAGGAAAGTTATAAATAAAAAAACGGCCAGAAATTGATTAGTTTGGAAGTTAACTTTTATAGTGTAAGTAAATGTTCAACATTTTGTGTGAAGGGGCTTTCCGCTAATTTATGGTCATTTATAGTCGATTTACTTTCCAGGAGTGTCGATTCTTAGTTTCCTCAATTTTCCTAGAAAATATTTCAGTTATGTAAGTAAAAATTAGAGGAAATAGATTTTAAACAAATTGTGTTGGAGATGTTTTTAGATAATAGGCCATTATTATTGATTCTAAATTTATTTTCATAACTTTAATAATTCTATGAATATTTTTCACTACCTAATGCTATTCAAAATATTAACTTTAAAAATTAGTTACTCCGTGATATGTTTCATTGTTTCATTGTTGAGCAGCGAGAAGTCTGTTCATATTACATATAAACTTTTGCTAGTTACTACAGTCACGGAAACAAGAAAAGGGAAGAAATTTGAAAGTCTAGCAATCCGAGGGAAGAAATTATTACGGCGTCGTCTAGGGATGACAACAGTAAAGTGGACGGATTTTGCTGGGTATAAGGTTAGCCGGGAGTATGTATGTTGAGGAGGCACAAAAACAAGATAACATATTTCTGAGAGTGGTGAGATAATATTATTAACATATGCTGAAAGGCTCAAGTAACTATTTACAGTGTTTACAAATCTTTCTGCAAGTTAATGGACGGCTACTTGAGTCTTTGGAATTTATGTCTAAGGTTTCAGAATAATCCAAACAAATTTAATGATCCGTATTATTTGAATTCTTCATAAAAAAATAAGTTTATGGCTCCTAAAATTCGCAAGGACTTGTAGCGCAGTGGATAACGTACTTGGCAAATTTGATTATGAAAGTTACACTATTTTAGAGATTGAAGATATAATCATCGGTGCGGGCGACACCCAAAATACAATGGCGAATTCCTTAAAACTTCTACCCACTCATGATTGATAGAATGAGAGCATGCTACCCCGTGGATTATATAAAGCGTTTCATTAAAAATTCCGCACAGATTCCCGAGTTCCACAGAAAGATTTCCAAGTTCGACAGAAAGATTCCCAAGTTCGATTCGCCTGAAGAAGGTCGGAGGTTTTATTAACCGAAAAATTGTGCAAATAGCGCTCAAGATGAGAAAAGTGTTATTTTTATTATTGGAATCCTTTTGAGATGAGCAATTCATACATTTTTTGTTTGCGGACTATAATCGTGACCATCGTCATAGATGGCCTGTCAGCTGAAAAATGACGTCATCGTCATAGGTCCTAGCAAGCAAGATAAGTGGAACACAGACTGTCGATAATGAGCAGACATTTTTTTTACAGAAAGCGTTAGAAAACTTCAAAATTGGATTAAAAAAGATAAACATGATACTTTGTACTGAAACTCATCCAATATTAATAATAAAATAATTATAATAAAAAACGAATTGAAAGCGAGAAAAGTTGTTAAAAAGTTTAAAAAGAAAAGGAATACAATTAGATTTGTATGAAACTGAAATTTATTCAATAGAAATAAATAAAAATGAACAATAACTATTTTTAAATAAAAAAAACAATATTTTAAAAATCAAAACTGAAAAACAAACGATAAATTATTTTAACTGAAATACGAACAATAAATTAGTTTAACTGAAATACGAACAATTATTTTAACTGAAAAACGAACAATAAATTAGTTTAACTGAAAAACAAACAATAAATTAGTTTAACTGAAAAACGGACAATAAATTAGTTTAACTGAAAAACGAACAATAAATTAGTTTAACTGAAAAATGAACAATAAATTGGTTTAACTGAATAACGAACAATAAATTGGTTTAGCTGAATAACAAACAATAAATTAAAAATTAAATTCAAACAAATGTTAGTATAAACAAAGTAACTAAGGTAGAAATATTTCAAACATTGAATATTAAAACTTTTCAAAAATCTGTTGTAGAATTTAATTAAAAGTTTGAATTTTTCTTTTTCTGATATTTTTTTTACTAATATTGTCATTCTCTTTGCGACAATAATTGTTTATAAGGGAATTTGATGAACTCCATATCAGCATTTTTTTCGATTTGCTGAATAGTGTGACCCTCATCACAAGAGTCAACATGAAATAATCGATTTTGATCGGCCAAAATATTTAAAGTTATGTGCATGGCTAATTTTCTCTGATGAATCGAATGTGAAAAAGAATCGCATTTTGTAAGTTTGTTTATAACTATATAATTATATAAGACAAAATTATTAGTTATATCATTTGGGTATAGCAGAGAACCTCTGTTAATACCCTGAAAGTAGCTGTTTAATTCAGCTATTTCTTCAACAGCCTCTCTCCCAGATATTAAATTTTTGCAGCTATTGTATTTCAGTTTTTTGAAAACAGCATGACAGCAATAACCTGCTAAGTATAATATAACAGGAAATACTTCCTTGCATTGATTAACATCATCTTCTGTTACATCTATGTTAAATTTATAAACATGTACCTCTTGCTTCCTTGTCATTTCATCCCAGTTAGTTTCTTTTACATTTTTCAATTCAATAGTTCGATTATTAATTGGTAAAATCAATTTTAAAATTGACAACATTGTGAGTTTTTTTTTCACATTCATACACCTGACGTATCGATATATTATACTGATCTCCACTAAGTTGTCGATACTGGCCAAACCTTGCCTCAGGGTTATCTGTCTGAAACTTTCCTGGTAATATATACACTATGTTCAGTATATTTATACAATATTTAGTCAATTCTATATTGCGTAAGTAGTATGGTGCAAAGCAGTATATGTTTCCTTTGTTAACATACCAGTTCTTCCAGGAATGCTATTCCAAGTTTATAACCAGTCACAGAACACATTTAGGAAACTATAATTATCACTATTTAATGTAAGTGGATTAGCATATTTATTACGAAGTCGACGACCTTTATATGGTGTTTTCACATTCAGTATTGTCCACCAAATATAAAATATTTGAATGTATTCTGCGATTTCTGCATAATTTGGCAAGCATTCCTGTTTTCCTAAGGTTAGCAAACCTTGAATAATATATTCGTTGAAAATTTGCAAACCCAAATTAACATTTTGCCTTTCAAAAGTAGTCAGAGAAAGAACTTTTGAAGTCAACTTATAGCAATATTTCACAAGTGATTGAGATTCTAGGTCATAAAGTGTATGTAAACTAGAAAATGGAGCACTTTCGATGTTATCTAATTCATGATTTCCATTATAACAAAACTTTGGGAACATCATGCATTTACGTTCATCTTTTTGGCCAAACCAATTGATTCTAATGCATTTTAATATATACACTGAGTCGAATAAGAAAAGAGGGCTAGACGTTCTAACTGGATGGGGATATACAATTGAAAGCTTTGATGAGCTACAAAAGAAGACATAGCTTTTTTACTTAGTGCATTATTATCTGTTATAACAGATAATACCTTAAACCCTATATCTTCTAAACCAATTATTACACGTTTAATTATGTCAAATAAGTTCTCAGCTAGAAGACATTTAGTTTGCATAACATGCACAACATCCTTATATTGTGAGTATATACTGCTAAGCATAAAAGCAAATGCACTTGTGGCAGGTTCATTGCTGTTGTTAGCTAAGCCAACAATATTACCGCTTTTATAATCAAGATAAGGTTTGAGATGTATTTCATGAACAAGTAAAGATACTGTGATGTGGGGAGGGGTCCTCTCTCCAGGAAACGGCGGGTTTATACGACCTGTTCTCCCTGAATTAAACGAGCAATCTGTTTAATTTTAGAGCGCATCGACCCGATGTGGGTGGGGTGGAAGTCTCCCCAGCCAATCAAATCACGCTAAGCCGCAACGATTCAAGACTAAAGATCACATAACCTCGAGGTCATCAACCATCACTCAGCCAGTACAATATGTTCGTCTAACATCCTCGCATTTCCTGTTGTTGAGTTTTTCTCAAATAACAAAATATCTCAGGTCTTCCAACCCCCCCCCCAAAAAAAAACAAATATATCCATTTTTACAGTGAATTAAAATATATCTATGTTTATCTTTTCTATCTTAGATCCTTGGGTTATCTGGCGTCACCCGGGAATACAAAGCTACCTCAGCGTAGTTCTAACGCTCCTCAATGGGGAATTACGTTACACGGGTCCCCATGCAAAAATCTGCAGTTGGAGCTGAGATTCAAGAGGTATCAAATACAATCAAAGGGTTGTAACCCCCTCTCTTCTCGAACCATCACCATCTATCTTGTCTTTTTTTCCTCTTTTTTCTGAAATCTTTTTTTTTTTGTCAAATATGCTTTTAACCAATATTGTCTTGTTACATGTAAAACGAAAAGAAAATAAATGTCACCCATGAAAAGGAGAACCTTCCAAATTAAAACCTTAATCTATTATCTAAACTCAAATGTAAATCACAAAATTCAAACCCGATAGATACAGCAAAAAATAAAAAAATAAAAATAGACAAAGAAATTAAATAAATAAATAAATAAAATAAAAGCATTACCCCCCTGTCCAACATACACACAAAACGTCCACCATATGTTTGTGCATAGAATTCTGCTAGCTTCCCATTTCCGATATGACCTGAAGATGGGTAGGGCGCATTTTCCAGACTCTTAAGCTAAGGTTAAAAAATGTTTCTAACTTTTTGAAATCAATTTTGTACCAATTACCGCTTATTGCAGCTTTGACTAAAAACCCGTAACTTAATTTTACCTATCTTGTCATGTTTTTTTCTCTTTTTTCTGAAATCTTTTTTTTTTTTTTGTCAAATATGCTATTAACGAATATTGTCTTGTTACATGTTAAACGAAAAGAAAAAATGTCAGCCATGAAAACGAGAACCTTCCAAATTAAAACCTTAATCTATTATCTAAACTCAAATGTAAATCACAAATTAAGCCGACTTCACAAATTGATAAAAGTTCATTATTGGATTTTAATTATAAAGTGAAGCTCGAAGATTCAAACTCGAGATAGATAACGCCAAAACATCCCCACATTAATATGGGAGTGGAGATTATCTTCAAACAGTGACCCGAATTTATAATTGAGCACCGGACTTATACTAAGTAGATATTAATAAGTCCCTCGTACCTATTCCCTTTTTTCTTCTTCTTTTTTTAATGGAGAGTAGCAGTGGATGTGTTATCGGCAGCTCCAGTAACTCTCGTTTCTCCTTTTTTGTCCCTCAGTCCACATTCAAATGAGTGATTTTTCTGAGAAAGGGTGAAGAAAAGGCTGCTTTCCAGGTCGGTAGTACTTGGTGAACAGTAGTCTGAGATGTCGGGAATTTTTCTATCTCTATGTCTATCCTTGTGGTCACTAGTAAGAGTGCTAGAGGTAAACGTTTCGTCTGGGCTGACGTTATCCTCCTGATAGTCAGGGACCCGAACTTTGGATTAACCACTAAGGAGGATGACGAGTGCAAAGTACTGGGGTTGCTGTATTGCCATTCAGTGAATGGATTCTGGACGACGCAGTAGTCTCTAGCGGGGCCTCTTGATGCCATACTAGTGGGTAATTGTTACGGCTTTACCTTATCATGTGCTACATAAAAAAATTCCTGCTTTTTTCTCTCTTACTTTCCCTCGCTATCCTGCTCTAACCAAGTATGTCGACCTGTTCCACAAATCCCAAAACCTCAACATGAAATATCTCCAGAAAATAAAACTCCAATAAACCTGGAACCCCATCCTTCAACGTAGACCCCTACTACAATGTCTCCTTCTCCAACATCAGGGGTCTACGTCCTAACCTTCCAGAGGTTGAAACACAATTACAGGAGGCAAGACCGGACATATTCTTTCCAAGCGAAACTGGGATAGGGCCGACCACTTCCCTAGATGAGTTCATAATTAACGGATACTCAAATTTAACATATAAATCTGACCCCCAAGACCGCCATAGGCATGGAATATGTGCCTACATAAAAGATGGCTTCCCGTG
This sequence comes from Euprymna scolopes, assembly GCF_053919585.1. Classification (NCBI taxonomy): domain Eukaryota; kingdom Metazoa; phylum Mollusca; class Cephalopoda; order Sepiida; family Sepiolidae; genus Euprymna; species Euprymna scolopes. The sequence continues at coordinate 396,025 of NC_136499.1, forward strand.
TGGCAGGGATATTTCTAGCGCAGATCCTAATTTACCTTATATGTGCTTCCGGGTTGCACTTGCTTACACCACTGCATTTATATTTGTCCTCTATTGGTCCCATAACAGCGGAGTTACTATCTAAGAGTATATCTGAGAAAATAGACCACATCCTGTCTGCTCATCCCTCGGCTAACATTCACATATGTGGTGACTTCAACGTCCATAATGTGGAATGGCTGATCCACTCAAATAGGACAGATGATGAGGGGAGGTTCTGTCATGATTTTGCCATTGCTTATGACCTCACAGATTGTTCGCGAGCCCACCCGTGTGCCCGATACTACAGATCAGTATGCAAGCCTTCTAGACCTTTTTCTTTCAACTTCCCCTGAGCTATGTTCATGTTCAGTTCTTTCTCCTTTGGGATCCTCCGACCACTCCCTCATATCAGTTAAGATAAAACTGAAATGTAATAAGTCCCCAGACGTACCCCTACTGTATACCGATACTCTATGACTGAGTGGTATAGCTTCCGTACATTCATATCTGATCTACCTCTGCATTCCATGTTTAAAAAGGATGTGTACTCTATAGTATCAGACTTGACCGAATGGTTAATTGTAGGCATAGACCGATTCATACCATCCCAGAATTCCAACAAAAACCCAACAGCCAGCCATGGTTCTCCTCAAAATGTACTGCTGCCATCGCGCACAGAAATCACTTTTTCCATAGCTACCAACGTAATAGAAGTACTGAGATTAAAGCTGCTTTCAGGAACGCCAGCAACCACTGTAAAAGAATAATAAAAAAAAATACAAGAGAGCTATATGCTCAGCCTGTTAAATCCAAAGGAGAAGTGCTTTCCAACACCCTGGAAAAGTTCATCAGTATGCCCTGTATTTAAGAATTCAGGTGATAAGTCATCTCCCTTTCAGTACAGACCAATAAGTCTTCTGCGTATCATGAGTAAGTTGCTGGACTTCATATTAAATAAAGAAATAATCAACCACCTCAGCAGAAATAACCTTCTTAGTTACAGGCAATATGGTTTCCGTTCTGCAAGATCTACCGCAGATGTGCTAACGGTTATATCTTATAGGATTAGTGAATCTCTTGACAAAGTCTTCCTTTCTAGGGCAATTGCTCTAGACATATTAAAGGCCTTCGACAAGGTGTGACATAAAAGTCTACTTAACAAGATTTCCAGCTACAGTATAACTGGAAATGTTTTCTCTATCATTAAGTCATTTCCCTCTGAAAGGCTTATACGAGTAGTGGTAGATGGACAAAAATCAGAGGCCCGCAGTATTAATGCTGGAGTCCCTCAGGGGTCAATCCTGGGCCCAACTCTCTTCCTAATCTACATCAATGATCTCTCTAAACACATACTTAAATCATTCGTTGACATATATGCTGATGACACGACCATCTACGGCAACACATCAAAGGCTATAAATGACAAAGTTCTCTCTGATTCTCTGTCCTCTGATCTCGAGCGTTTGGTTCAGTGGAGGAAGACGTGGCTGGTACCCTTTAATGCATCTAAAACCAAGCTCCTATCTTTACATCATCAATGCTCTGATCACTATCTGGCATCAATTGAAATGGATGGCTCTCGTCTAGGAGAAGCTCCATGTTTTGACAAGCTTCTGGGCTTGACCTATACTCCTGATCTGAAATGGAACACGTACATCAAATCTGTTCCAAAGGTCGCTGGAAAGATAGTGGGATCCTTCTACTGCTCCAGAAGATATCTCACTACTGATGCAATTCTCTATCTGTATAAAAGCCAAGTACGTGTAAGGATGGAATAATGTTGCCATATCTGGCAGGAGCTGCTAAAAACAACCTATTCTGCCTTGAGAGAGTACAAAATAGACTTCGTGGCTTAGTGGGGGGTGCCCTTTTCTCTTCCCTACAGCCCCTCTCCCACAGAAGAGACGTTGCCAGCCTATCTTTATTCTATCGTTATTTCCATGGCAGGTGCTCGTCTGGGCTCCAATCTGTGGTTCCCCCCTCGCCAATATTTCACGAAAAACACTCGTCTAGCTGAAACCACTGTCAAAAATGTCCCTGTTTCGTCTACCTGCTTCCCACCAGAATACAACCTGGATGTCTTCAAATCCAACGTAAACAAATTCCTGATGACCCCCCCTTAAGTAGACAGTTTTATTAAATCTCCACACTAACGTACTGTACACGCAATAACCTTTACTCCTGAGTGGCTTCCGGGCCTTAATAAGGGTTCACATCTGGTTGCTATTGACCAGGAAAGACCCAGAGTGTAAGGGAAAGACTGAAAAAAAAAAGAATATATAAAATAGAAAGAGAAAGAGCGACGAAAAGAAAGAGAAAGGAAAAAACCTACGGGCACAACGAGAGATTTGAAGAAAAAAAAACTAACTGACACAAAGAAAGAATAAAGAGAGTAAAAGAGACTGCAAAATAAAACCACGGACACACAACAAAAGAAATAGAATTCTTCTGTTTTTCCAAGAGTAAAGATCAAATACTTTTCTTAAATCGGGAGACGTCGAAAATAGGACGAACTGACCTCGGGGGCGCATAGCAAACAGATTGGGTGAGTACACATTTTTTATAGAGTTTCTTTTGTCGTCGGGGCGGACGGTTTTGGGGAATGCTTCTACAAGTGGATTGAAAGTGAATTGAACATCAGTTGTGTTGATTTTAAAAGTGAAACTTTATTTTCTCTTTGCCGTGGTTGTTTGAATCAAAGGAAAAAAAAGAGAGAGAATAGGTAAGTAAATGGAGCGTCAGTGTAGGTGCGTGCAGTTGTGTTGATTTTGATTCAAAAATAAAAAGAAAGAAAGAGAGAGAAAGTGTAGGCAACTTGAGAAGTTATACTGAGTTTCTTTTTTTTATTGCTTTTATTGTGTCGCTGTTGTAAATTTGATTCTCTGGTTGTTGTTAGTGAAAAAAAAAGAGGGGATAAGAAAAAAAAACACCATAACTATCAGTACGGAACACATTAAGAAGATGGAAGAGGCGGCCAATGTGGGGGTCAGAGAGGGGATGACGAGTGTCGACGACGAACTGGAGGAAGAGGCGTTAGTAGATTGGGTATTGATGCGCGGGCAGTCGGATCGCCCCTTCGATCGGCTGAACCGTAGCCAGTTAGAGGCTTCTCAAACCCCACTGGGGAATCTGGCAGTACCAGAGTTCAGAGGGGATCGTAATGAACTGAATGATTGGGTACAGGCGATATCCAAAAAACAAACGGTATATGGCCTACGGGACGTAGAGGTGGTTTTATTGACATACGAAGTCGCTCGAGAACCGACGTCGAGGTTCATTGGACGACAGATTAAGGAACACCTCCGACTGACATGGGCACAATTGCAGTCGGCCATGGTGGAAGAATATTCCCATGAGCGAATAGCCTTCGACGCTATAAGAGAGATGGTTTTAATCCGACAGAAATCAGAGAAGGGAGCGACAAGGAGGCCTTATCCCCCCTCTAAGTCGGAGGGGAATAGCTCATTTAGCCTGTAGATGGGAAGGACATGGAACAGAGAGCAATCCGATCTGTGAGAAGCGTGGTAACTTCAGGCAGACGGCTAGGCGGATCGTAGGTTAGGAAGAGGAATGTATAAGGATAAAATACCCCCTGAACCGCCAGAGAAGAGATTAGTGATCCGTTGAGACCGCTTCCAGGCTGCCCAAAGGCGCTCGAGGAAGGAGGCCGACAGATCGAAGACCAAATAATGCTCGTAGCCTGGAGAGCCAGGCAACTCGAGGAGCGAAAGGGCGCCTGGGTTGCTGGATCTGTGATCAGTTCTGCCATGTGGACAGAGGCTGCCAAAGCAGAAAATGTTGGCGATGCCAAGAACCAGGCCATTTATGAAGAGAGCGCACCCAGAAAAGGGGAAATTCCCCAATTCAAAAGTGGTGGGAGCGCCTGTTACAAAAGTTTACCCAACGAGGAAGAGGGGCGAGACGGGTGGAAGTCCATTGTGTTTTAAAGGAGAGTCGGAATCTTAGATGCCAGATGGTGGTGGGGGCGTAAAGGTGGAAGCCCTAGTAGACACCTGAGCGTCGGTGTTCCTGATTAATTCTAACACCTATCAAAAGATGGCCGGCCAAAGTCGATTGCACCCGGTTGACCTAGAGTTGACCCAGGCGAATCAAACCCGACTACCCCTGGAAAGACTGGTCAGGCTTCCCTATGAAGTAGAGGGAATGTCTGGACAACTACAGGCTTACGTAGCGTCAGATTTATGTGAAGAGTTGATATTGGGGTATGACTGGCTACGGTCAGCTTCGTCCCGCCAATAGTATGGCTAAGGAGAAAGAGTATTCCCCTAAGTGGCCGAAGACAACCGGAGAATCTCCCTGTGATGACCTTAGAGAATGCAGAAATTCCTCATCGAACGGTAGTATCCACAACGGGAAAGATCCAGGGACAAAGAGTTAGAAGACCTGATAGTTACCAGGTAACATCCCTAGAAGAAGAGGAAGAGGGGGGGGCTTAGAAGTGGTGGTTAGTTACGCAATGATGAGTGGGCCTGAGAGCTTCCGGTGCTACTAACGAACAATTTCAACAAAACGGTGCGGGTCAAAAGTGGAACCCAGGTGGGTCGAGCCTGCACTGTTGAGAGAGTCCAAAGAATAGAAACCCGGAGCGAGGGGGTGCCGAAGAAATTGGAGGAATCGACAAAAATAAAAACGGAGGAAGTGATTGCACTGCCTGAGTACCAACGGGAGGTGATAAAATTGCTAGAGCGCAATCGAGTTATTATCGCCTCTTTCGGGAGTTAGAGTGTACCAATATGATAACGATGAGAATTGATACGGGAGACCACCCGTCTCTAGGAATTAAACCCTACCGAACCCCAATCCATAAAAGAAAAATTGTTGAGGAAGCAGTGTCCGACATGTTGGATGCTGGAATCATTGAACACTCCGCCTCTCCGTTGAATTTTCCCGTGGTGATCGTGGAGAAGAAGTATGAGGGCCACAGATTCTGAGTGAATTATCGGAAGCTGAATTCTATTAAAAACCCCTTAGCGGTTCCATTACTCCTGATAGACGACATACTGGCTTTGTTGAATAGAGCGATGTACTTTACCACCCTAGATTTGAGAGCAGGTTACTGGCAAGTGGCCCTAGATGGGGAGGACAGTAGAAGGCGGCCTTTGCATGTCATATGGGACCATTTAACTTCAGGGTCATGCCATTTGGTGTCTAATGCACCGGGGGTCTTCTCACAACTGATGTCGATAGTATTGCGGGGATTGGAGGGGTTTGCTGTGGCGTACCTGAACGATATATTAATTTTTTTCACGGACGCCTGAGGAGCGCTTCGGACATTTGACAGAAGTATTTTAGAGGTTACGCCAACATCAACTGAGAATAAAACTGCCTAAGTGTCAGTTTCTCAAGAAAGAAACTAAGTATTTGGGATTTGTGACTAATAGGGCGGGAATGAGGCCTGATATAGAAAAGGCAGAGGTTATCGGGTCCCTACCTGAACCAAAAACAGTGCGACAAGTGCGAGGGTTCATCGAGATGATCGGCTATTGTCGCCGGTTCATACCTGCGTTTAGTCGGTTGGCCGCTCTTATAATACCGTTAATGAAGAAGCATGCTCGTCACAAATGAACCCCAGAATGTCAGAGGGCCTTTGAAGCCCTGAAGGATCAGTTGATTACTATACCGTTACTGGCATATCCGGATCTGAGTAAGCCTATAGTCCTATATACGTATGCGAGTGACACGTGCATAGGGCCGGTTTTGAGCCAGCCGTGTCCCGAGAAGGAAGGCCCCGTGCCTGGCATACCGGAAGAAATTCCAATATACTTCCTGTCGCATAAGCTATCCGAAATACAGCAAAGGTGGCCGGTGATTGAGAAGGAAGCCTTTGCGATTGTATATGCTGTATAAAAGTTAAACTACTATTTAAGTGGGGTCGAGTTTGTGGGGAACAGTAATCACAAACCTTTGACATACCTGTTTGAGGTGGACTGGACGAACAAGAAGATCCAGCAGTGGGCACTCAAGTTATCTGGCTATCAGTGTTGGATCGAGTACTTGGAAGGCAAGGGGAATACCTGCGCGGACCTCTCGTCCCGGATTCCAGAGCAGTTGGAAACCGAAGCTATCCAATTAGAGCCGGATGCGGATGATAGGACTTTCCAGATAGGTGATCAATTTCCATACCTTGAATGAAAGACCGGAATGGAGTGAGACGGGCGCCACCGAAGCTGAAGCTGAAGCTGTTGCAGACCCACACCGAGTCGAAGCTATCGAGCTATCGAGACAGGGAAGGGAGATAAAGAATATGCTGGATTAAGGGCCAGAGTGGAGAAGGGTTGGACTCAAAAATACACCCTTGTAGCGTAATCCCCCATTGAGGAGGGTTAGAACTACGCTGAGGTAGCTCTGTATTCCCTGGTGACGCCAGATAACCCAAGGATTTAAGATAGAGAAGATAAATATATATATATTTTATTTCATGTCAAAATAGATATTGTTTGAAAACCAGAGAAATATATTTTTACGACTAAAGGTTGACAACAGGAAATTTCACTTAGAACCTTGTCTGGCCTTAAATAAACTCAGGGTCCGATGTCAGAATTGACACCTGGCCTGGAGAATGAGTACTTAGATTTCAGTGTGGGAATTGTACCCACGCAAAACCCTTAAGGCTTAGGATTTCGTGGAGATTTCGTGCGGAATCTTATTGGCTGGGGATAATTTCCACTCCTATCCACATACCTTACTATATATACGACTGTCGTGCGAAAATTAGTCAGAGTGTAGAGAAGAGATAGAGTTGAGTCGCGGAGTGAGTGGAGAGTTTCAAAGCAGATTGCTTGTTGAATCCGAGAAGGGACGTGACCCCTCCCCACCTCATCCATCCGTCTGTCGCTGTCTGTGAAGAGAGTTGAGACTTTGAAAAGAACTTACAAAATCTGAATGAGAATTGTAAAAACATTTTGTACATAATTTTGTGAAAATTAAGCTTTTGTAGATAGACTACAATTGTTTGTTTTTTTTCCTGCCTGCCGCTTCGATATTCGCTTTCAGCATACCAGATTTATGTAAAAACCTCCGAGGAGTCTAGACGACACGTACCGAGAATCCAGAGAAATAAGATTCCTTAACCACCTCCTCGAGGAGGTGTTACACCCTCAACCAAGACCGGCTGTATTATATCGCTGGTCGGAACGGAGAAGTGGGACTTGGTGGTACCAGCTCAACTACGGAGAGAGATGCTGGAGCAAGATCCTGCGGTGCCAGATAAGACCGCCCAGTCGGTGGCCGGTATAATCCTGGGTGAGATCTACCCTAGGTATGGGGCCCGGGAGCAATTAGTCACCGACAATGGCGCAGAGAATGTCAATAATGTCATGAAGGAAGTCCTGGAAGGTCTGATAGTGCAGCATGTGTTGACCTCCCCTTATCACCCCCAGAGTAACTCCAAGGTCGAGCGATTTCATAAGACGCTGGTGGATATCTTGAGTAAGCTTGTTACTGACAATCCGGCGGAATGGGATCGGTTTCTCACGCAGGCCTTAGCAGCAGTGAGATTCAAAATTAATGAAACGTCATAGCTTTCGCCGTTTGAATTAGTGTTTGGGAGGGATGTGATTCTCCCCATCGACAATCTCCTGAAGCCGTGTAGGAAGTACCTGGGGGAAGAACATCATCAGTTGTTGTTGGAACATCTTTAGATGTGGCGATTGTGATAGTATAGCTCATCGGATGTAATGTAGAATGTTATTATTACGAATGAGTATGGCAGAAATCGTGGTTGTAAGCTACATAAGATAGTGGCTATCAGAATAAATGTATTGAAGTGTGTGTAGCATCTGTTGTTACAAGCCTACTGTCTTTGGTCCAGAGGGAAATTTCTGCAATCAAAATATTATATATAAAGATAAGTCCGAGTACTTTTCAATTCTGGATTCATCACCAGGATAGATTAATCTAACTAGTTTTAAAAAATTTATATATTTTTTATAACGTGTGTATGTTTGCATTAGTTAATTATTTGATAAATGTACAAACATTTCAGGATGTTACTATTATTGGTAAAGTTTATTTTATTAATAGTAGGTTTTTTAGTTTTTTATTAGTAATGCCACTAGTATTTCAAGTTTTCGTTTATTATTGGCGTGTTTGGACAGGGCACATGAATGTTGATGAGTTAAGTGATTAAATATAGCACTGTTTTCGGAGCAATGCATGATTAATCTTCCCGACGAAGTGATTGTAATCAAACCTATGTATATGTTTTTACATTTATTCTCGGAGACACAGTCTCCCAGAGGCCATTTGAATTCATTAACTAAGCTAATTCTATCAAGCAATATTTATATATATATAATTATTTTTTTACTATAATGATTAAATACCTACAGACACTAGTGTTTAATCCTTTCGGGAATTTTCGATTCGAACTCGGCAACACGAGACATCTCTGGCTCGATTAGCAAAGACCCCATCTACTCGGCTAGCCTTAACCGCGTGAAATAACGTTGAATTTAAACATTTTAATTTTAAATGTTCTTTACGTCAGTTAGACAGTGATCTAATCGTTATACGATGATCTATGCATAAGAGCTAAATTGACCGACTTTAATTCAGCTGAAAGAGCTCAACGATAAGAAACGTATTTCTTAAAGGGGCTGTCATAATTATCTTTTTTACTATAATAATTATAAACATACAGACACTAGTACTTCATCCTTTCGGGAATCTTCAGTGCAGGGTGTCACGATTAACACCAGTGAAATGGACTCTGATTTATGAAAGTATGATAGGTTCGTGACCAGACACACACACGGACGTTCAACTTTATATTATCTATAATATAAAACTGACTCTGTGTGTGTGTGTGTGTGTGTGTGTGTGTGTGTGTGTGTGTGTGTGTGTGTAGTCACGAATAGGTTCCTGTATGGTTGACTATTTTAGAAAACTGATTACATATAATGATAGAAGATGTATCGAGACACAGGAATGGGTATGTTTGATCTGGCAGAACGGTGGTTCATTAAAATTGTGGGGATGCGTTCGCGCCTTGTCCACAAAGTATGGAAATAGAAAATTAAAAAATTAAAAAAAATGTTTGTAAGTGTTTTTGATATAGATGTACATAAGAATACTTTGATAAGTATGTTTTAACTTAAATAGGGATGGTGTAATTAAATTGTGGGGTATGCGTTCGCGCCTGGCCTCCATAGAATGGAAATAGGCACAAACTTTAATAAAGAGTTTTCTTATCTATCTGCGTAAGTATACTTTGATAATTATGTTTCAGTTTGAAGAAATATGGTATAATAAAATTATTGGGTGTACGTTCGCGCCTGACCTCCATAGAATGGAAATATGTCACAAAGTTTAACAAGGTTTTTTAATATAGATCCACAGAATATTGTGATAAGTGTTTCAGTGTGAATAGGTATGGCATAATAAATTATAGGGTTTATCTATTTTATTTTTACTTTCATCATATTTTTCTTTGGTTTTGATACCCCCAAATTCGAAGCTATCTCTTTACAACCCTTTCTTTTCATAACCTATCATACTTTCATAAATCAGAGTCCATTTTCTGTAGGCTGTTTTTGAACCCAGTCAACGACGGGTACTTTTGCTAATATATATATATATATATATATATATATATATATATATATATATATATATATATATATATATATACCACTTTATTTTACAATTTTACAAGTTCGAAAACTCGGTAACTATTGATCAGAATGTAATAAATTAAGGTTTGTTGCAAAGTAAATAACCTGAATTGCGTAGTGGGCTATGTGACATTTGCCCTTAAGATCGCTTATTATTGTTTGAACAAGTGAGAGATCACTTTTCTGCGTTAATTTAACCTAAAATGAACACCCATTTTATTTTTTTTTTTTTTTTACACAGTGATCACCACTTATCAAGGCCCGGAAGCCACTCAGGGATAAGGGTTATTGCAAGTACATTAAGTTAGTGAGGAGATTTGCTGAAGTGCTGGTTCATTAGGAATTTGTTAACATTGGACTTGAAGACATCCAAGTTGTAGTCCGGAGGGAAGCAGGCAGACGGAACAGAGTTCCACAGGCGTGCAGTTCTAAGAAAGAAGCTTTGTTCATGGAATCCGCGTTTTGATTTAGGCACAGATATAGAGTGGGGGAAATTTTTCATAGTGGATTCAGCTAGACGGGTGTTTTTCGTGAAAGATTGGCGAGGGGGGACCAGAGATTGGAGTTCATACGAGCATCTGCCATGGAAATAACGATAAAACAAGGACAGGCTCGCAACGTCTCTTCTGTGGGAGAGAGGTTGCAGGGTAGAGAAAAGGGCATCCCCCACAAAGCCACGAAGTCTATTTTTTACTCTGTCAAGGCAGGATAGGCTGTTTTTAGCAGCTCCTGCCCAGATATGGCAACAGTATTCCATCCTTGGACGTACTTGGCTTTTGATTATGATTATGGTTACCTTGGCTATAAAGTGGGTGTTTATTTTATGTTAAATTAATATTGAAAAGTGATACTCCACTGTTTAAAACTATAATATATTCATATCATTGAAATTACTAATATCCTTGGATTTTAACTGGTTTTTTTTTTTTTTTTTTTTCATCGCCCTCAAAAACCTATTATAGTGGTAATTTTAAAGCATTTTTGTGGGTGGAAAGATACTGTAACTTTACTAATATTTCAATCATAGACATTTGTTTTCCTAGATTTGCATATGAATTACAAAATATCTGATATTTCCAGAAAACCTCTGGGCTTAATGGAGAGGAGACCAAAACTTGCTGCTATGGTTTCAAATGATCTGAAATAACAGCTAGGGGAGATTTGATTCCAAATATTTCTCATGCGTTATATCTTCCATCTTTGGTTTTCCGACATAAAGTAAATTTCACAGTGTATACAGATTATTTGATACTGGAGATATTCATAATCGTACCCTATTTCCAAAAAAGGGGAAATATAACACATAAGAAATATAAGAAATATTTAGAATCAAGTCTCCCCTTGTTGTTATTTCATAGCAGCAAGTTTTAGTCTCACCTTCATCAAGGCCAGAGGTTTTGGAAACATATATATATATATATATATATATATATATATATATATATATATATATATATATATATATATATATATATATATATATCAGAAAGGAAACATAAAAAAATTGAAGCACTAAATATTTGCTTTGATATTTTTTAAACAGTATGTGATTTACTTCAGATTTTGGTACTGCTGGCAGATTGAGTAGGCTTACGGCTGAGGTAGGAAAGGCTAGACGATTTACGATATGTTTTGACAGACAGAACCTGTTTACTGAGTTTTGTTTTCTGAGTAAGGCCACACGGATCCTGTTCCCACCCCCCGGTGGAGTCCATTAATGCATCCCGTAATGAAGCACAACACAGGCAAGCGTTCTTGTTCTTAACAAAAAACACCGCCCCAAACTGAAGTATCTTTACATGTTTTCCTCGGTCTGCTTGGCTCACCGTTTTTTGTTTAAACAGCTGCTGAACGGTCATATTAAGTTGGTTCATTAGCGTTTACGGAAATTAGGTATTCTGGTTTCTGTTTCATCATTTATTATTATCATTAGTAGTAGTAGTAGTAGTAGTAGTAGTAGTAGTAGTAGTAGTTCAGCCCGGCTTTGCTTGGACCATATGTACTGTTCATAACTGTATGTGCATATGTATATATGAAAAAGTTTGACTCATGTCTAGGTAACCTACATCTAAAATTTCAAGTGCTTAGACCCAAAATTGGTGGACGAGTTTGGTAGAGTCTGGTAAGGGGTACTCTTTTATCTGTAACCTCTTGGCAGCCAAATTTTCGCCCCAAAACTGATTAAAAAGCTTGCTGCGTCTCTGAATACCCTTTATGTAAAATTTCAAATATTTAGACCCACAATTGACTGAATAGTTTGCTAAAGATCGGAAAGGTCAAATCTTTTAAACTTTGACTCCTTGGCAGCCGAATTTTCGGCCCAAACCTTATTGAAAAGCTTCCCCTGTGTCTGAATACACATTGTTTAAAATTTCTAACGTTTAGACAAAAAATTGGCTGAGTAATTTGATACAGAGCGCAGAGGTCAAATTTTTTAAACTTTGACCCCAATTTTGACCTCTTAACATTAATTGTTTTGGGCTCAAATTAAATTAAAAAGTTATATCCATGTCCAAGTAACCTACATCTAAAATTTCAAGTATTTAGACCCAAATTTGGCGGAGGGGTTTGGTAGAGTTCTCAAAGGTCATAGCAATGAACCTTTACATCTTGAGAGCAAAATTTCTGGCTTCAAACCGATTAAAAAATTTTCCCAAATCAATAAATGTTAAGGGGTCATAATAGGGGTCAAAGTTTTAAAAAAATTGACCTCGGCGGTGTCTACCAAATTACTCAGACAATTTCTGGTCTAAACATTTGAAATTTTACATAAATGGTATTTAGAGATAGGGCAAGCTTTTTAATCGGTTTGGGTCGAAAATTTGAGCTACTAATATATAAATGTATGTATGCATGTTTGCATGTCCGCCTAAAACTTTCGACATAGGCGACGGATTTTCACAAGATCAGTATCGTTTTGAAGCTCGACACTTCAGACGTTAAATACCGAAAAATTGGCTAAAAACATTAATTTTTCACCCTTAACTGGGCACTTTTCTACAGGGAGGGGTCGCTTTTTTCGCCGATATTTTCGAAAGTTATCTCCTCTTTTCGATTTTCTAACCTTAATTTAAACATACGTCACCTCCAGTTGGACGGTGGTAGTAACAGCAAAGAAGTCACATTTTTTCTCGTTCTTTTCCTCCTTCACAGTACGGGTTCGAGCCTGCCTTCCTACTACCACTTTCTTTTATTTTTTTTGGTCAACACACACCTCCAAACACCCGGGCAACGGCGGGCACCTATCCTAGCATATATATATATATATATATATATATATATATATATATATATATATATATATATATATAGAGAGAGAGAGAGAGAGAGAGAGAGAGAGAGAGAGACTTATATGTAATATACTGTTCATGTAATTCAGTAAGTTTTCATATACCAATGAGTTTTAAGCCAGAAAGAGTTGACTTAAGGAGTAAGCTACAAAATTATCATATTTCATAATTGAGCATTTATATACTGTGGAAGCAAAATCAAGACTTCGAACAGGGTTTTGATGGCAACAAAAAATGTATTTCATTTTGCGTTACAATTGTTTCCATGTCCAGTCGAACAATTTCAAACATTATAACGTTTGAAAATTTTCCAAAACCAGCATTTTTTCAGACTTTATGAATAAACACACATATGACAATAGAGCATTTTTGAAGAGAAAGAAAAAAGAAAAATTCCCTTAACAGGAAAAGCATGTGAGAAACATTTCCTTTTGCTGTAGTTATGGAAAAGCCCATTTAAATATTAATATATCGCCTAATTTTCGTATCTTTATTAAAGAACAGAGTCATGAGAAGTTTTCACAGAAAACCCCAAGCCATTTTATATAATTTTTTTTATTTATAGTTTTGAAAATATATCAATAATAGAAATTAAACATAGCAACGAATGAAAAATTATAACTGTAGAAATCAAACACTATGTCTACTACAAAATATATGCCTAACTAAAAATATTGTTTATCAGACCACAATCTTTGCCAAAGAAAACACGAATAACAAAAATATTACGTAGGAATGTTCGCCTTGGATTGTAATAGAAGATATTACTATCACATAAGTACATTCAAATACGACAAACGTCGAATAAAAACAGCATTGGGTTAGCAAACTACTACTCGGAGTTCAAAAAAGTGAACGATGGCCGAATGTAGAATAGAAAATAATACGACAAACCTGCACATGCACCTAGACGACCCGTGTAGACTGTTTGAATGAAAAATTAGCTATCCTAAACTTTAAAGAATCCCAAAATTTATTAAACCGCAGAAGTGAAATAGCAAACGTATGTATACACAAAATAAACTTCACCTAAGGACAACGGTAAAAATGATGAACTACTACTGCAAATAATAACACCAATAATAAAAATGATCATTATAATTATAAAATAATCAATAAAAACATACATACACATATACTACAATATAACATGAATTGTAAATAAACATCCAACTTAAAACTAGGTCATCTCCGATCACAAAGAAAGAATTAAGTATGTTTTTATCTACCACTGCTGTAGACTTTAAGTCGCTTGTTCTGATTCATCGATTTACATTTTGACAAATGTTTAATCATGTCCGTTCTTTATAACCTTGACTTATTATTGTACATAAAAAATATGAAACAATTGAAGGTACATTTCCCTTTAATTATGCGCCAAAAATCATATTCAGCGAAAGCTGAATTCACTTTTGATCGAACTACTAGTAACAAAAAATCATCCATACCCAAACCACGCAGATTTTCATCTCAATGGAAAATTCCCCATATTAATAGTTTAGACAGCGATTGAAATATCGTATTTTTATAAATGTAGACAAATTCTCACATCAAAAAATGAGCGTAGTAGCTAATAAAAGGATTGAAGGTCGGGTCGCTCTCGACAATAGTTAACCACTTACACTTTTTACAGTAGGTAACTAGTTTAATCCAATAGATAACTAATAATATATTTGCGTAATTACAATGCGTTTCCTTGGGATTCTTTTACTCTTGGTGCCCTTCCAGTCGAGGTTTGGATGAGTTTACCCTCAACTATTTTTCTATCATATCTAGATTTCTCATGATAAGTTTTCGTAGCAAGCTCATTTTATTTTGGTGCTTTTTAGAGCGGAGTAAGGGGGTATAAAGTTTTGAAAATTTATTACCATATGTATCATGATAGTATCAGTTCCAATGCTTCGTTTTAGAATGTTCCATCGATATTTTTAGTCCGTGATTGATGAGATTAAACTAGTTACATAACAAGGATTAAAAACAGATGTGTTCCCTTGAGTTCTCGCAATAGTCATTACTACTGTTGGTTTTCTTTGAAAATTTGGTGATAGTAAAGTCTCCTAATTATACCAATACTCTCTATATCCTTCTAAATTGTGCTATCCATTCTTGACATTTAAATCTCAGACCTCTCATGACTACTTTGCGTGGCATCAACCTATGTTGGCACCACTGTGAGTTTGAATTAAGTATTTTTCTGTTATATCTACCAAGGAAGTCTCGATTCCTTCGGGATCGTTTTAAAATTTCCATCTATATTTCTGTGATTACAACAGCCTGTCTTATTTTTACTTTTCTGTGGGTAATCGACATCATATGTTTCTGCAGATTGGTTTCCGGATTCTAAAACATGTTATAGAAGAGCCTAATAATATTTTCACAGTTAAATCGATAATCTATTCACCTCATTATTCCTTATCCTTGAGTCGCTGTAGGTTTTGATGAAAGGTGACTTTTTGGCAAAAGAAAACAAACTTTTAAAAGTTAAAGCACAATTTTCAGAGTGTTAGGTAAAATGTGTCCAAATGATTTTTGTTTTTTCTCTTTTTTCGTTACGCATTTTGTCACATGAATATATTCATCGCATTAGGAGCTTATTTTGTATAATCTTATTTCGTACCAAGTGACATAACCTACTACATATCCACACTGAAACCAAAAAATACTGCTAATATGAACAATTAGCCCACGTTAACATAAGACATCGCCTGTATATGTATTTTGTGTAAAATAGAGAACAAGATAGTCGTTCTGATGTTCAACGTCAATAAATTATTTGTCAAATCTTCTTGTGAAACATAGGCGTCACTTCCTTCATAATAATGTTCAATTATCAATTGATAATCTCACTAACTCTTATTTTCTAGTAGCATTTGGCCATGGTAAGTGATGAGTGTATATATATATATATATATATATATATATATATATATATATATATGGTACTTTTTAGTCCAAGCGTGACAAACACAAAAAGACGCCATTTGAATACATTTTATGAAAATAAACATGAAGTGTAAAATAAAAAATATATTTTTAATACTTACGTATTACAAACACGTATATCGACATAATCAAACCTGATAAATTGTTTTACAGATTTTACGCTGTCAACTTTTTTTTAGATAGAAAGCTTTAAAGTAAAATATTGAATTCAACAAAGTAGACAAAGGCAAATAATAAAATTGAATTGTATAGTTAATTAAATGCGATTATTGTAATTAAATAATGCGTCGTGGCGAGCTTCCATGAATAGAAGCCTCGTTATAAATGGACGCAAATGCAAAACAAAAAATAAAACTATATTAAATGCAGGTCATAGAGTACACGAACAAGGACTATAGGGATTTGATAATTAAATTGAAAAACACCTTTCTTTTTTTTCTCTCAGACTTCAGACAGAACAGAAATTGAAAAAAAAATGAGGACTGAGGGACAAATTAGGAGCAGCGAGAGTAACGAGAGCTGCCGATAATTCGTCCACAATGCATTGTCTACTTTCGCCTAGACTATAAACTCATGGTCAAAATAATTTTATTTTCGTAATTGTATTATGAATATACTTATCACTACATAGTAAGATTCTACATCTAAAAACAAGAATGGATTTGACGCTTCTGAAATTTATACTAGAATTGTTGGCAATGACCTATGGCGTAATGGATAAAGTACTTGATAAAATCAGTTGTAACTAACACTATTCTGGGGATTGAAGGTTCAATCCTCAGTGCGGACTATACTCAGAATATAATTGTGTTCGAAATTCCCTTCATATCCTCTGCTAATTCCTAGGTGCGACAGAAAAATTCCCGAGTTCGACAAGACACACCTGAAGTAGGTCGGAGCTTACATCGGCCGAAACATTATGAAAATAACACTCAAGATGATAACAGTAGTTCGAATAATCCAAATAATACGAATTTATTTTCGTGATATTGGTTTTTGTTTATTATTTCCTTCAATGTAGGAAAAAGTTTTTCACACTAGAAACTGCATGGAAAATAAAATGTATTTTTAACGTTTCGGTTCATGTTTGTCTACTGGAATTTGTTGATTCTGCTATACACATTTGATGAATCTGCTCACATATCAATCGGTTTGATTGAAAGGATACAAAATCAAACATTAATCGAATATTTATAAATCAAATAAAAATTAATTTCTATTGGTTTTATTAGATTTTTTTTATTTCGGTAAACTATTAGAAAGTGCAGCTGGAATCGAGGTTGGTTAATTGGAGACCGATAGCCAATCAGTTTTGCATTTTCAGACGGGTGAGCTTATACGCCGATCTATTTGTAATATCAGACGCCCTGTCTGTCAGCATCGGCGGCACACGCCACTGAACTGTTCTAATTGGAACAGGAAGAAATCAATTGTTAATAACCATTCAGTGTTTCTAATGCCTCTGTCCTCAGCTCCTCGTACAACAATGGAATTAGTCAATCGGCAGAATTTCGACGATTGAACACAGGGATATATCTGACATATTACTCGATTTCCTCGTTGAGTATGATCATCATTTCAAACATGTAAAATTATCTTGTTGGATTTTCATATCAACATAGTCAGACTAACATGGAAATGTATATGATAAATCGACATTTGATTCGGACTTTTTTTCACTGTTATTGATCCGAACATAAGCTCGGCTAGAAGGCTCGTTCAACTGGGCATCATGATCTACACGGAAGGAGCCACTTCTTTCTACGTGTTCATTCTGATATAATATAAACGAAACTTTTTAAAATTTCTAGATATCAATCTGTATTTTACATTATTAATTGTATACTAAAAAATACTAATTGTATACTAAAAAAGTTTTAAAATAAAAATAATTCGCCCCTAACTTTCCTGCACCCACCTTTATAATAAATAAATAAAAGAAAACCAAAACAACAACAATCGGTTCTTATGATAATCGGATGCACCGATAGAAAGCGCTTGAAAAAAAATATGAATGAACAATAACATTTGGGCGCCATTTTATACAAGATGCCAGCTGAAATAATAAAGACCGCTCGCCGAATGGGAAAGATATCCAGAAAAATCGGAAAAAAGAATAACTCTGTCGTGTTCAATCAAACGTGATTGAATATAAATATATATATATATATATATATATATATATATAGAGAGAGAGAGAGAGAGAGAGAGAGAGAGACTATTTGAAACGTGATTGAATATATATATATATATATATATATATATATATATATATATATATATATATATATAGACTATTTGACCACGATAGGTATCAAGTTAGGTCTTCACCCTTCATATAGTCCAAACCTTGTTCTCTATGACTTTTCGTTATTCCTTAAGCTTGAGGAAAACCTAAGAGTCTGTCGTTATAAGACAACTTAGGAGATGAAAGAGGCTGTGACGGAGGTCATTGATATTCTCTCACAGAAGAGGACTTTCTATGAGGCTTTCCAGAAGTTGTTGGCACGATACAACAACTGCCTTGCTGCCGGAGGAGATTACTTCGAAGGAGACTAGAATTTCATGTGTATACTATCAATAAATGTACCGATATGGAAACGTCTGGAAACCTAGTATATTGTATTAAATAAATATATAACTAAGTATAACTTATTCCATCTTTATATTTCTTAATTTACTTCAGTTTTTATTTATCTGTCACATAATTCAGAGACATATCATTAATATCATTGACATGGGTTAATATTTTACGGTTTAGCGAAGTCCGTTAGAATCCATTCGAATCAATAGAAAATCCCGAAATGAAGAATTGAGGAAATGAGTTAAAAACATCTTCCATAAAATTTATGCAAGCGTGCCTTTTGGAGAAATCAAATTGATAAAAGCCGACTATAGTTTTTTATGGGTCTTAATCGTAACAAGTATTATTTAGGGTAACTTAATTGTTGATAATGTATGCTGCACGTGTATTTGCTTATAATGGTGTATTCATATTAAGGGGTGATGGTGTGTGGTGTACTTTATTGGTCGATTAGTGAGTTAGATTCTAGATAGGGATTATTCCTGTTATGAAAGGATTAAAGTGTTATATTTATGTTATTTTAAGAGACAGCTGCTTATATTCATGTATAAAACTTCTTATAATTATAGCTTATTTACTCAATGTCAAATATAACATAGGTAAAACATTTTTTGCATTAACTGATAAATACTTTCCATCATATAATTAACTTCATAAACTCTTTAATTGGAATACAGTAAAGATGAGTTATCCTTGCTATCTCTTAGTAGGATTACTTCTAGTCTCAACATTCGCTATTTCAATCAATTCCTCAAATCCATGATACGACTCTGAAAGGTTTAGCATATAGTTTTTAAATAAATAATTTGTGTATATACACGTATGTGTAGGTGTAGGTATTTATATAATTATGTATATATATATATATATATATATATATATATATATATGCACGTGTATATATAAGCTACACAGAAACGTTTGTTTCATTCTCGAATAAAATAATCAGGCTAAATACGTGCATGTGCAGTTAACTATTTCTTTTGATATCTAAGTAATATTTACTTCAAATTACTAACCAATTAAAT
Source organism: Euprymna scolopes (assembly GCF_053919585.1). Taxonomy (NCBI): domain Eukaryota; kingdom Metazoa; phylum Mollusca; class Cephalopoda; order Sepiida; family Sepiolidae; genus Euprymna; species Euprymna scolopes. Next base: position 415,526 of record NC_136499.1, read on the forward strand.
TCGTTAGTTTTATTATCATCTCTCGTGCTATTATTTCTATTAAAATTATATATATAATATATATAATATATAAAAATATATAATATATACACACACTATGTAATATATATATAACACACACACACATATATACATATATATATATATATTTATATATATATATATATATATATATATATATATATATAAGTAGGCGCACGCAAGCAGACAAACACACTCTTCATATCAATAAATCTATCTGTAATATATTATTTTCTATTATTTTAATAAGAGAAGATATCATTTGCACAAAATTATTTAATTCCCCGGACATTTTTCATACGAACATAGAAGATGTCTAGATTGACCTAGAAATAGTAGATCAATGGCTGAAACGGATATCCTTATTTAAAAGAAGCAAGTATGAATACAAAGTAAACACAATTATGCTGGTAATTATTTGCCTGCTCGACGCATACTGTCTTTCATGTGAGCTTACAAATACTCAGACTATAACAAAGCTTTCTTCTTATCACTTTGAAGAATCCGATATCTTTCAGTCTCGTTAACGATGCCTAAAAAAAACAGGCTATATTTAGTGATCACTTCGCCTGAATTAATTTTGAAAAGTCAATGCAAGTCAATTTACAAAGCAATGTAGTAATTAGTGATTGTTTTGTGTAACATTTATTTGGTATTACTGTACTGAGGTAAAGGGAAAAAATGTTCGTGTTTTTATTGCAGTTTATCGGGTAGGGTGTCACACACAATTAGTTTATGATGGAAGAACCAGTGTCTTTCGATGACCAAGGTCATTATGAAAATTCACCTGATTTTGTACAAATATGGAAGAGAAGATTGGAACACTCTATAATAAACAATAGTGAACATCTGAAAGGTTGCAAGAACAAAGAAAAATAAATAATTCAGAGTCAGCATATTTTTTCTTTTTTAGCAAAAGCATTTATTATCGTTACTCTCCCGTCTCGACACCACTTAAAAGTCTCTCGCTACTACATGTCTAGCGAACCAGGTTAGCGTTTTTTTCTTTCTTGGGACCGCACGCTGGACACGGCCGGCCCATTTTCGCCTTCACTTTACATGTTCATTTTCTTCGGCGCGCACTTTGCTTCTCCCTTCATATTATACGTCCACGTACTTTGGCGCCGACTTTGTTTTTTCTCGGACCATGGGGTGTCCTTTTTTTTCATTTTCTTCAGATGGAAGTCCGAGCACATTTACCAATTTGCGTACGCGTTCAAACGCTGCTCCTGCTGCTAATACAATCGTTTGCCATTCATCCTTTTGGCTGCTTCTACTGTTATTTTCATACGCATTAATATGCGCTATGTTACATATCTCACAAGTATAATACTATTTAACCCATAACTGAAGAGAAAAAGAAAGGAAGCGAGAAGAGAGAGACTAAGGCAGAGAGATGGGGAGAGGAGGAACGATATAACAAGCAGAAAAGTTAATTTTGAATTTTTTTCTTTTTATTTATTTTTTAAATTAATTGGCTTTGTAAACTAATTTTATCTTGATTCAAGAGAAGATTGAAACACTCCATTATCAACAATAATGAATAGCTGTTAGGTTGCAAGAACAAACAAAAATAAATCAGAGTCGGCATTTTTTTTAAAACAAAAGCATTTATTACTCTTACTCTCCCGTCTCGACATCGCTTAAAAGTCTCTCGCTGTCACATTCCCAACTAACCTGGCTCGCGTTTCTCTTTCTTCCGACCGCACACTGGGCATGGCCGGCCCATTTTTGCCTTCACTTTACATGTTCATTTTCTTCGAAGTGCACTTTGCTTCTCTCTTCACTTTATACGTCCATCTCCTTCAACGCCGACTTTGTTTTCTTCCTGGCTACGTGATGTCCTTTTTTTTATTTTCTTCAGATGCACACGACGTTTGGACCAACTATTCCTCTAGCCTTCGTCAGGTGGTAACCGCGACAGATAGAAACTTCAAATCTCCTAACTGCATTC
>NC_136499.1:420000-462500 GCF_053919585.1 Euprymna scolopes
TGTTCAATAAATTTTGTCTTATCTCTAATCAAGTTTAAGGAATTCAATTTTTTTCAGAAAAAAGTATGAACTTTGTGGTAAGATAGTTCGAATGATGCGTGTTCAAAGATCAGATTTCAAGAATCAAAACTCTAGAAAATTCCATTATGACACACACACACGCACGCACACACACACATACACACACACACATATATATATATATATATATATATATATATATATATATATATATATATATATATATATACACTGCTGATCAAAAATTTAAGACCATTTAAAAACTTTTAAAAATGAACCTTTTTTTAAGGATAGATTTTAAACTCTTCCGACTTAAGTTTACTAATATTACAATCTAAAAGGTTATGGAAACAAAAAGGTACATTCCAAAAATATTATTTAAAAATTTGCATTTTTATTAAATTAGGCTTTTTACACATGATCAAAATTATAAGACCAAGGGTATACATTTTTATATTTATGGTAATTCTAATGTTTTTAGTTCAGTTAGAGATTAGTAACCACTGTGTAAAATGTGACCATGCCTAAAGCAAGAAAACTAATCGCAGTTGAGCGCTTTCGAATTCTAGGATTCCAAAAGCAATGTTTGTCACAGCGAGCGATAGCAGCCAAGGTAAATCGTAAATCGCAGTAACACTGTTATTTGCAACTGTCTAAAGAACACTGAGAATTATGGAAAATCAAAATCCTTTGGTAGCCCCCCCCAAAAAAAAATGTCTCCTGCATTGAGTAGAATCAGACGGGTTGTTATGAATAACAGATGACTTTCTTCTAGTCAAATTAAGGCGGTTACAGTCTATTGCAGTCCAATAGCCATCAGACGACACTTACAACAAAAAAGCATAGTAAATAAAAAGTGTAAACAAATTCTTCGATTGCTTCCACGTCAGAAAGTGGACCGTTTAAGATTTGGTTGTGAATACCAAACCTGAGACGTTGAGAAGTGGAAGAAATTCCTGTTATCTGACGAGAAAAATTCAATTTAGATTGTTCTGATGGCTTCCAGCGACATTGGCATGACAAATACATGCCCTTGGAAATTTTTTCCAAAGATTATAGTGGTGGAGGGTCCGCAATGGTATGGTTTCCTTTTATTACAGAGGGACGATGGAGCTCGAGTGGTGCAGGGTCGTCAGACAGCAGCTGGTTATGTAAGCATGTTACAAAAAGCATATTTGATGATGGAGGGTCATCGTTTGTGTGGGGATAGATTGTTATTCCAACAGGATAAAGCTGCAATCAACACTGCAAAACGGACCTTGAGCTTTCTACAAGAAAATGGAGTCCATCTCTTGGGACATCTTGCATGCTTACCGGACTTGAACCGAATTTAAAATCTTTGGGTATGGATGACAAGAGAGGTTTATCGAAATGACAAACAATATTCAGCAAAAAATGAACTTCGTGAAGCCATCTTCAGAAACTGGAGCAGGATCCCCAGCACCGTAATGAAAACCCTTATTTCTAGCATGCCCCAAAGAATTTTGAAGCCATCAAAAAGCAGTGGAGGTAGAACTTATTATTAAGTTTTATTTGTGACTGTTTTCATACACTTTTCATACACTTTTTGTACAATTTAATAGAATTTTGTATCTGGTCTAATAATTTTGATCATGTGTAAAACGCCTAATTTAATAAAAATGTAAATTTTAAAAATAATCTTTGGAATCTACCTTTTTGTTTCCATAACTTTTTAGATTGTAGTATAGTCTATCCTTAAAAAAGCCCATCTAAGAAGCCCGACGTATATGCGTACTGCAGGTACTATAACGTAACTCTCGGCTTTGAATTTGCGCCAATTGGTAAAAAAATAACCCGATGTATTTTTTGTTGTGTTAGTCTTTTCTGTTGGCAAAGAATTAAAGCCACCTGCCGAACACAATCAAACGCATTCTTTTTCTCATTCGTCTCTATTTTCTCTCCCGAGAATTCTTCCATTATTTACTTGAAGAAAATCATTTGAAGTCAGTGAAGAAAAAAAGGGCAGTAATATTTATCGATTACCCCGAATTGGCGCTCTGTGTATGTAAGAGATGATAATACGGGCAAACAAGAACTTGTAGTCAAAAGATGCGTCCATTTGTTTTGCATGTTTATCGATGAAAGTGCTAGATTAAACGTTAAGCGCACGAAACTGCGAACATACAGAACCTCTTGTTGCGAGGTGTGGATTCATTTAACATTTATTGGAGACTAAAGCGCAATAGAAAGACGGAAATGTATTTTATTTGCTTTTTTGTTGAGTTACAACAAAGATAAAGACCATTCGGGGTTGATGGTAAATGAAAGAGAATGCAAATCAACTAAGTTTGAATATTTATAGGAACGGGTACTTATTCATAACCTGACCCAACTTCGCATCGGCATCTTCCAGCATGGTTATGTAAGCACCTGATAAAAGCCGACCCGACGCGAAGACTGCCAGAGACGATCAAGTTAAAACATTGAAAACAAAACTATAAAACAAGTAAATAGTTACCGTAAAAGTACTTTTTCGAATATATGTATATATATATATATATATATATATATATATATATATGCAGAACGCTGTAAGAAGTAAAAAACAATAACTTTTATTTAATTTTTCGAAGATATATATATATATATTAATAAATTCCACAGCCAAACAACGTCGCAGCCCACAAGAGCCATGACAGTCAACGAACCGGAAGTCCAAGACTCGAGTTCCGCCCTCATTTGGGCTCATCAATTAGACACATCCGAACTCAGGATTCGAAACCCTAGCCTCTTGAGTTGATGGGTTGTGGAATTTATTATTATATACAATCTCTCACATTCTGAAGACTATATATATATATATATATATATATATATATATATATATATATATATTCGAAAAATACAATGTAATATATATATATGTATATATATATATATATATATATATATATATATTCGAAAAATACAATGTAATATATATATATGTATATATATATATCTTCGAAAAATTACATTTTTACATAATATATATATATATATCGAAAAAAAATTACATAATGTAATTTTTTTTTCGATAATTGTTTTTATTGCGATATACTCACGATTTTATTGAACTTTGTCGTCTGCAAAGAGCTGATTGCTGGTTGGCAAATCGCATTTCCAACTGCTTACCATAACCTGTTGGAAAATGTTGACCCGAAGTTGGATCAGGTTCTGGATAGGTAATTAGGAACAATTCATAAAAAGTTTTTGTTGACATTAGACTTGAAGCCGACCATGCTACAATCTGAAAGGAAGAAAGACCGTGGTAAGTGATCTACAGACGGGAAGAATGGAAATAAATTCTGTTCATTTAAATTTATGCTGATGCTAGTAACCTGAAGGAAGAGAAGGACTTTATTCTATTTTGGTCATTAGATGTTTTCTTGCTGTGAATGTCGTACTAAAAATCTGGAGATTGAATTCAGTCGGAGCATCTTCCATAGAAATAACGATGAAGTAGCGTGTCCTTTCCTGACAGACCAACGAAAATGATATTTCTTTCAAATGAAAATCCTATTATAAACCTCAACGTGGCAGACCAATAATGGCATTAGAAACTTAAATGTGACAGATTGACGAAGACCTAATAGTGTGAGCAACAGGTAGAGATTCTTAATCAAACTCGGACGCAATTAAAATATAATACATCCAATGTATTTGTGTACTTAACAATGAAAGTGATATTTCCAATGTAAATATAGCAAGCAATAAAGTACTATTTCAAACAAGTGTGACACACCAACAAAAATGCAATTTCAAATTAAAACGTGGCAAACCTACAAAATGCTATTTCAAACTTAAAACCTATCGACTGGCATATCTTCTCTTAGATATGCAAAGACGGATCTATTAAGAACATAAATACATTAAATAATTCGAGGTTAAATACATCGCAATGGGCGAAAAGTAGCCATTTTTGCGCTTTTCGTTTTGGAACTCCATTATTTTGACCTGTTGTGTTCCGTTTGGCACGACCGACAGCAATTGGCCATTGCAGATGAAAGATAAATTGGCAACTAACCCGCCTTGCTAAGCAGTGATTACAAGCGTGTGGAAGGAGGGTGGCACTTATGCACAAGACTGGATGGGTGCCAGAAAAAGTGAACAATCATTTATTACAACAAATTCATCTAAGTAGGTACAGGATGAGCATTAGAATGCAAGATTTAACGAAAATATCTTCAATACATTCTAATATATATATATATATATATATATATATATACATATATATATATATATATATATATATAAGTGAGAATGTGTGTGAGTACACTTTGCAATCTAAATACCCAACGAATGTTTAATGTACAAACTTGAAATATTCAGACATGTGAGAAAACTTTTTAATCCGTTTTCATCCGAAAAAAAGGACTGCAAAAGGGTAAAAATTGAAAAATTTGTACGTGGGAGTCATTGAATTTTTAACCTGTTTGCTGTTTGACGAATGCGCATGCGTAAATAGTTCACATTGCAGATTATTTATTTAAGAATAAGTAGTTTTAAAACACCTTTTTAAAGATCCTGCCAAGCTGGTCTAATTGTTATCATACCTTACTCATTGTCTTTAGGTTGTGGTTTCGATCTAAGCTCGAGTATTTTTTTTACTTACAAAAAGTGAACGATATTTTACGACAGAGCAACGCCGGGCAGCCTGCTAGTATATTTATATAAAGAGAAAGAAGTAGATGGAGAGGGGGCAAAGAGGAATGATATAGATATTAAATCAACAACGTTTAGGTATACCGTCGTTTCCAAGACCTTTACGAGAATAGAAAGTGAGTGTTATGTTTGCTCTTTTAAGCCTAATGATTCGAGTTTTCCTTATTTATGCCCTTCAGTCCTCAAATTTCCCGAACAATGTTTCTGACAAACGGGGGAAAATTACTATTTGCTGCCTGTTTTCTGAGTTGGAATCGGTTTACCTACACTCATTGTTTCGTAGTTTTTGGACTTTAAGCGATAGTTTGCCTTTTACTTACTTATAATAAGTGATTTCATGCTAAGCGATGGGGCAAATTCCCCAAAAAATGTTTAAATAACTTATTTTTACATGAATTGCAATATGTATTATATATTTCTTAGCCAACGATGGAAGCTGATCCTTTGGTTTTTCTATTTATATTTTTCTCTCTTTTTTCAACTGAAAATCAACCTTGCTATCTTTGGATTATACTGATTGAATGAACAATTTTTACCAATTTCAGTCGATTTTATCAATTTTTCCTACCAGATTATATTATCACTGGATTTTAAATTCTGAATGTATGATTCTTTTTTTTTAATTCCTTTTCGCTTTTCGCATTATCATTGAAAGAGTCTAAGTTGCATTATACCTGTTCCCTTGATTATACCTGTTCCCTTGATTCTACCTATTCGGTCTGAGAGGATGGTGAGTCATTCCCAGCGCACAGATCTATCAGCATCCAAAACCAAAAATGAGACTACATTTCACAGCTTATTTTTTAAATACATAAATACTATATCTGTTACGTACGTAACTGCCTTATCCTAAATGTCCCATTAATCTATAAAATAGAAATGGCTCACTTGACATCATATATTCCGTACCCCTCATAGAGATCGGGATTAGCAATTTGTAGGTAATGAGGTCTCCATTTTGATGCGGACGTGTTCAACAATTCGTAGAGATGTTACGTCGGCGACATCTAAATAATATAACCAGATACCGAGGTACATTTATAGGAAACGGGGTTATCGATCTGTAGAGGATATAAACGTGTTTCAAACCGCGTTACAATATGTACAAAGAATATTTATTTAAACAGAGAAGTAAGAACAATAAGTGTTTTGTGTGCACGCGTAAGCACGCTTTTTATTTTGTTGTGTATATATGTATATACAGTAAAAGTTTCGATGAATTCATTACGACTGCTGTGTGTGTATACAGCGGTCACAGAAGTTCGTTAATGTATACATGTCGTCTTACCTTAAAACAATAATCACGCCTGTTAAGGCGCACAGAAAAGTGCGTCTATTTACAATTATGGTTCGGTGAAAAAGAGAGAGATAGAGAAGACGAAACAGGAAGAGGATACGCCACCTGTTGAATAAATCGGAAACCACAACAAAGGCAAATAACCGGTGCGGATTGAGTAACATTTGTGTTCATATGTGTGTACGACACACTTATTCGCATATCTGTTCGAAAAATCTATGCCTATAACCTTTCACCTGTGGACAGAATTCCCATGGACTTACTCGAAGTTGGTAACTGCAACCTTCCAAATATGGCATTCTCCGATAGAGGCACCTCAAACGATTAGCCATAAATGTATCCCTTCTCAAAGCATGAGGAGAGAAAATCTGAAAGGATAAACTACGAAGAACTGAACTATGCAAAAGAACCATGAAAAAAAAAGCCAACAGAAAACAAGCCACCTCAACAATGATCTAGACTATAGTGACTTTGGAACCGGGAAAGAGGATCATCCGTCCGTGTTCGTCTTTCTAATGTTTTATTTATATTAAGTAAAGCAAAATAATATCCTGTGCGTTTATCTTATACCAAATTGCATACTTTTAAACATTTTCTGGCTAACAAACGAAAGACATGTCTAAAAGTTTGTGCCAGACGAGAAAGGAAACTCATACAAAAACGCTGTGTGGTAATGAAAGTCTGGATGCTACAATCTTCGAAACAAACAGATCGTAAGGAATTCACATCTGACTAATTTTTGTTTATCGGCTCAGTAGTTTTTACGGCATATCAACTATTTCGAGATCATTTCATTCCATCTCGGAGTAAATCTAAACCAATATATTTGAATATGATTGTATTGCAATAAAAACAATATTTTTCAGGCTAAATTAGTAATAACCTGAAAATGGAATATTTTAGTTAAAATGAGAACAACGTGGCAAAATATACTGTTATGAGAGTATGTGGTAAAAAAAACTAGTGTTCTTGCCTCTGGGAAATTAAGAGTTTAAGTGATTGGGCATGTTTTTGAAACTTTCTCAACCACACGGAGGTTGAAAATAGAGGATGCAGTTTATCTAGATGCACTTGCTGCAAATTACTGTAAGGAAATCCAAATGTCAGAGAAATTAATTTGTCGTTCTTTTAAATTGCTTTCATCATTCTAGTCACAAAAGAGAGTAGAAAATGAACATTAGGCAGCCTCGTAACTCTCGCTTTCATTTATTTTATGCTTTAATGCTCACATTTCATAAGTGATGTTTCTGACAAAACGGAGGAAGAATAGTCCGTTTAAGGTCAGGATCTATCTAACACATATCGTTGGCTAGTTTTGATATTGAAGTAATATTTTAGCTCCTTGCTTTAAGTGGCTTCATTTCTTGTATGCAGCGATTTCCATAAAAATATTGAGCAACAAATTTATAGAAAACGATTAAATGTTTGATTTGGTTTACAGTTTTTCAGCATATCAAACATTTCGCTTTATTTAATATCTAATACACAATGTAATAATGTTGGTTCCAGGAAAACACCAAGTAACCTAAACGATTATTCCTATGATCGTTGGTGACGGTTATAAAAGTAGAATGTTAGAAAATCTGTAGCAAGACTAATCAGGTATTTTAAAGATAAAATATGTTAGAAATGTATCGGGAATTTTAAAACAAACAATAATGTAAGCTAAATAAACACATAATATGATAAAGATCAATCAGCTGATTTGATTCTTTGGCTACATGTATTGATGATATAATTAGAAGGGAGATAGTTTTTCATATACACGTGGAGTTTAGAGTTGAGAGTCAGGGTTGGTGAGACACAGGCGAGCTGAATAGACGAGGGAGTCTGGTAGCAGCTCGAGGGTTCTGGCTTTTGTACGCTGGCAAAGCTGTGATGTAGTCAAAATGTTAGAAACTTAAGACAAGCATGCAACTTTCCAAGTAGGGAAAGAGTCTGGGAATAAAAATTGCTGAAAATACAATCCAAGACTTCTGTCGTTTCCTTGGGATGAATCTTCATTGCGGTTTTTGTGTATCCGTCAAACAAAACCCAAAGATGGACAAAGTATGTTTTCCCTTTTGGCCAAATTTAAAACCCCACATAATTATGTTCCGTCTCTTTGTATTATCCTTGTTTGTTACATGTATCCATCAACTCGTGAAACATTATGGACTAGACAATCACACACACACTAAGAACTCTCGCATATTTAAACACGTATATACACATACATTACTAGACGATCACAGATACATGAATATATATATATATATATATATATAATTATTTTTTTACTATAATAATTTAATACCTACAGACACTAGTGTTTCATCCTTTCGGGATTCTTCAGTGCAGGGTGTCACGATTAACACCAGCCGAACGATTCGAACCCCGCGACACGAGACATCTCTGGCTCGATTAGCGGAGACCGTATCCATTCGGCTACCATTAACCATGTGAAATAGCGTTGAATTTTAAACATTTTAATTTAAATGTTCATTACGTCAGTCAGACAGTGATCTAATCGTTATACGATGATCTATAAGATCTAAATTGACTTTGCAGCTAATTCTACCCTATGCGACGAAGGCCATCAACTCCCCATATTTCCTCCTATAACACAGAATAAGCTAGGTAACATACAAATATCCGTGCATGAGGTCGCCAAGCTAATAAAAAACCTAGATTCCAGTAAAGCAACTGGCCCTGATGGCATCCCAATTATAGTGTTAAAAAAGCTTCAACCAGAACTTGCTCCCATACTTACGAAACTATTTAAGCGCTGCCTTAAGGAGAAGTGCTTTCCGACCCCCTGGAAGACCTCATCAGTTTGCCCTGTATTTAAGAATTCAGGTGATAAGTCATCTCCCTCTCAGTACAGACCAATAAGTCTTCTCTGTGTTATGAGTAAGTTACTGGAATCCATATTAAATAGAGAAATAGTCAACCACCTCAGCAGGAATAACCTTCTTAGTGACACACAATATGGTTTCCGCTCTGCAAGATCTACCGCAGATGTGCTGACGGTTATATCCCACAGGATTAGTGAATCTCTTGACAAAGGCTTCCTTTCTAGGGCAATTGCTCTTGACATATCAAAGGCCTTCGACAAAGTATGGCATAAGGGTCTACTTCACAAGATTTCCAGCTACGGTATAACTGGAAATGTTTTCTCAATCATTAAATCATTTCTCTCCGATAGGCTCATAAGAGTAGTGGTAGATAGTCAAAAATCGGAGGCCTGCAATATAAATGCTGGAGTCCCTCAGGGGTCAATCCTGGGCCCAACTCTCTTCCTGATCTACATCAATGACCTCCCTAAACACATACTTAAATCATTCGTTGACATCTATGCTGATGACACGACCATCTACGGCAACACATCAAAGGCTGTAAATGACGAAGTTCTTTCTGATTCTCTCTCCTCTGATCTCGAGCGCGTGGTTCAGTGGGGGAAGATGTGGCTGGTTACCTTTAATGCATCCAAAACCAAACTCCTATCCTTATATCATCAACGCTCTGATCCCCAGCTGGCATCAATTGTGATGGATGGCTCTCGTCTGGGTGAGGCCCCGTGTTTTGACAAGCTTCTGGGTTTGACCTTTACTCCTGATCTGAAATGGAACACGTACATCAAGTCTGTTGCAAAGGTCGCTGGAAAGATGGTGGGATCCTTCTACCGCTCCAGAAGATATCTCACTACTGATGCAATTCTCTATCTATATAAAAGCCAAGTACGGCCAAGGATGGAATACTGCTGCCATATCTGGGCAGAAGCTGCCAAAAACAGCCTATCATGCCTTGACAGAGTACAAAATAGACTTCGTGGTTTAGTGGGGGATGCCCTTTTCTCTACCCTGCAACCCCTCTCCCACAGAAGAGACGTTGCAAGCCTATCCTTGTTTTATCGTTATTTTCATGGCAGGTGCTCGTCTGAACTCCAATCCCTGGTCCCCCCTCGCCAATCTTTCACGAAAAACACCTGTCTAGCTGAATCCACTGTGAAAAATTTCCCCCACTCTATATCTGTGCCTAAATCAAAACGCGGATTTCATGAACAAAGCTTCTTTCTTAGAACTGCACGCCTGTGGAACTCTGTTCCGTCTGCCTGCTTCCATCCGGACTACAACTTGGATGTCTTCAAGTCTAATGTTAACAAATTCCTAATGAACCGCCCCCTTAAGTAAACACTTCATCAAATCTCCTCACTAACATAATGTACTTGCAATAACCCTTATCCCTGAGTGGCTTCCGGGCCTTGATAAGTGGTGATCTCTGTGTAAAAAAAAAAAAAAAAAAAATTCAACTGAAAGTGCTCAACGATAAGAAATGAATTTCTTAAAGGGGCTGTCATAATTATTTTTTTACTATAATAATTAAATACCTACAGACACTAGTGTTTCATCCTTTACATCCGCTATATATGTACGTTACGCACATTCAAGAAACACATAAATACATGAACCTTAGACAACACAAGTAAACGTAATTATATACATAAATTAAATAGACTCGTTTATATAGACATCCCTGCAATACAATAACAATACTGTTGGAAACTATTTATTCTACACGATTACTCGAAAAAATGTTTGGTTATAGTCAAAACTGTCTGCTCTTTTGACTTCTGGTTTCTGCTCCGAATAGGAGACGACAGCAACAGGCAAGATACAGTTTCTTCTAATTAATGATTATATTTCTCCTACATAACATGATAGCTCTCCTCCATGTTAAGAATGGTTTTCTTGTCTGTCTTATATCGCATAAAAAAGATAAACAATGACTATGTAGATAACAAGAACAAGACGAATTTACAAGAGTAATTGTTAACTACGCCCAAGTTATTTGAATACGAACTCTTCTTTGTGTTCCACGCATATTTCCTTATAAATTCCGGGTTGCAGGAAGTCACAGGTATGAGCAAACAGTCTGCTTTACCATATCTAATTATCTATCAAATGGATATCGAAAACCGGAAGTAAAAAAGCAGACAATATTTACAATAAAAAAATTGCTATTTAATCCATAACTAAATGTAAATAGCGAGTTCATATCGTACCCAGCTATTTTAGTGCGTATATGACCACAATATCTTACTGGATTTGAACTCAGCATTCATATTACCAGTTACATATTTAACGACCGCATGATCTTCTGCTTATCATCATATTTAAAAAAAGTAATAGCATATGTGTTGATGAAGCATATATTGTTCTTATTGGCGTAGAAATATGTTATACTTGAAATTTTCTTCATATGCAAAACAAGAACAAAATTATTTGAAAATTAAAAAAAAAACAAATAATATAAAATATTTAATTAAATAATAGATTTAATTGTTTTCGAATACTTTTCAACGAAGATTTCATTGTGCTAGTGGTATTAACCCCAAGAGGTTGGTCACTTGTGGAGAGAGAAAAGTATATATATATATATATATATATATATATATATATATATGTATATATATATATATATATAAATATATATATATATAATTATATATTAATTATATATATATACATATATATATGTCATATTTCTGAAGATTGTTCAGTCTGAAATCGACGTGTGTTTGTCTAGAAATTTTAATAGACAGAGCTTAGTGCTTAGTCATTCATTTGAAAACATTATTTGATAAGGTTATTTGGAAAATTTTAGAAAACCAAATAATGTTATAAAACATCTTATTAAATAGTTTAAATAATTTTCCAGTAGTTTCTGTGTACAACACATTTTCTGAGAAAACTTTGTGTATTTTCATTTCCATTTTGCTAGGAATATCAACCCGAGAGGTCGCCTCTCATTAAGAGAGAATAGTATAGTCCCATTTTGTTGGCTGTTGTTGTAAAGTCTAGAATCTTTCGAGATTAATATCCTCAACAAAATGGAGACGAAAAAAAAAGTCATGCCTATTTCTAAGAATATTTTCTATTTTAAGATGCGCGCTTCCAATCTGTGCATTTAGCGATAATTTCTATTTTAAACTTAAGTATGAAAGAATTATTTAAAATTTCGGCACATTAGAATTACGAAAATGCTATTTAAAACTTAAATGTGACAGACAAATAATAGCGCATATTTTGCGCCCGTTCAATAATGTGCAGTAACCGATAAAAAGCTCCTTTAAACTTAAATGGAGTTTAGTTTCAAACATTAGTTTGAGAGACGAACAAAAATAATATTTCAGATTTATTTGAATTTATCAAGAAAGAAAGAATAAACTGTATGAGCCACGTCATGAGAAGTGGTCTGGAAAGCAATGTACGCATACCGCGAATTCAAAAACAGGATATCCTTGTAATAGACCACATGGCAAGTATCCATAACGCTGATCGTGTCTGTAGTGTTGTAGAGCTTCCAATGCAGGAAGGAAAAAGTGGAAAACCTCATACAAAACAGAAAGATGTTTTACCCAGAAAGTGAGGAGTATACAATTAAGTTGAACTTACACAAATAATTATAGTGTACTGTTGTGACCATTTGGCTTTGATTGCAGCGTGGTATATGTTAACTGTGACAGACAGTGCCAAGTGTCATAACAGAAGAAAAAAGTGATTCATGAACATGCTATTTTGTATAGCGGACTAAGAGACATTATTTTATGGTAAGTATTGTGTAAAGGAGATATGCATTTCTTCCCTTTTGTAAATTCAATTGCATTATTCTGCTATGTTGCATTCTGTGATGGGGAATGTGCGTGTAAAATGAAAAAAAATATGTCAAATAATTTTTTAATAAGAAGGGGAGGAGAAATATCCGCGAATGATGTCAAAAGGCAAGTCGGTCAGAAGCCTGGATGAGGATGCCCGAGAATGACGTAAAAGAAGTCAAAGTGGGGGTGTAGAATCCCACAAAAATGAGTCAGCGAGATTGATCCACATTTCAAGACAATGTATGTTTAAATGTTGACATCGCTCGGATCAATTAATAATAATAATGTTTTGATCCTTGGAACTGCCTGCCACAGTTAACACAGATACTACGCTATGATCACAGTCAAAGGGTCACAACATTACAATAGAAGTGCTATAACAGGCGAATAAAAATGCTATTACAAACTTAGGCGTAACAAACTGGCGAAAATGCAATTTAAAACCTAAGCGCAACAGGCGAACAAATATAATATTTAAACTTAAGCGTGACGGACTGGCGAAAATGTGACTTAATAATTATATTCATATTTCAATCGATGCGTTTCGTGAAGTAAATGCTATTTCGTGACAACCCGTGACAACCCGTGACAACATAGGACCCCATCCTCCAACTTAGACCCCTACTACCATGTCTCCTTCTCCAACATCAGGGGTCTACGTTCCAACCTTCCAGAGGTTGAAACACAATTACAGGAGACGAAACCGGACTTAATCTTTCTAAGCAAAACTGGCATGAGCCGATCACTTCCCTAGATGAGTTCATAATTAAAGGATACTCTTACTTAACATCTAAATCTGACCCCCAAGATCGCCATGGACATGGAATATGTGCCTACATTAAAGATGGCTTTCTGTGTGGTAGAGATATCTCCAGAGAAGACCCTAATTTACCTAATATGTGCTTCCGGGTTGCACTTGCTTACACCACCACATTCATATTTGCTCTCTATCGCCCCCACAACAGCGAGGTTACTGACCCTAAGAGTATATCTGAGAAAATTGACCAAATCCTGTCTGCTCATCCCTCGGCTACCATTCACATTTGCGGTGACTTCAATTTCCATAATGTGGAATGGCTGACCCACTCAAATAAGACAGATGATGAAGGGAGGTTCTGTTATGATTTTGCTATTGCCTATGACCTCACTCAGAGTGTTCACAAATCCACCCGTGTGCCCGATACTACTGGTCAGTATGCAAGCCTTCTAGACCTTTTTCTCACAACTTCCCCTGAGCTATGTTCATGTTCCGTTCTATCTCCCCTGGGATCCTCCGATCACATATTTGTAGCAGTTAAGATAAAAATGAAATACAATAAGTATTCAGATGTACCTCTCCACCATACTGTATATCGATACTCTATGGCTGACTGGGATAGCTTCCGTACATTCATATCTGATCTACCGCTGCATTCCATGTTTAAAAAGGGTGTGTCCTCTATAGTATCAGACCTGACCGAATGGTTAATTGTAGGCATAGACCATCCAAAATATTCCAACAAAAACCTAACAGCCAGCCATGGTTCTCCCAAGAATGTGCTGCTGCCATTGCGCACAGAAATCACTTTTTCCATAGCTACCAACGTAATAGATTTACTGAGATTAAAGCTGCCTTCAGGACTGCCAGCAACCACTGTAAAAGAGTAATCAAAAGTGCAAGAGAGCTATATGCTCAGTCCGTAAAATCCAAAGTAGCTGAGCGGCGGCTTGGTTCGCATCAGTTTTGGCAAATATCAAACAGGATCCTGAACAGATGCGTGTCTATGTTGTATCCCAACCATCATCAATGGACCTAAGGTCATCTCGTCAGCATCAGACAAGGCCAAACTATTCGCCAAGAACTTTGCAGCTAACTCTACCCTCTGCGACAAAGGGCATCAACTCCCCGTATTTCCTCCTACAACAGACAACACACTATCCAACATACAAATATCTGTGCACGAGGGCGCACAAAATAATCAAGAACCTTGATTCCAGTAAAGCAACTGGCGCAGACGGCATTTCAATTATAGTGTTGAAAAAGCTTCAACCAGAACTTGCCCCCATACTTATAAAACTGTTTAAGCGTTGCCTTAAGGAGAAGTGCTTTCCAACACCCTGCAAAACCTCGTCAGTATGCTCTGTATTTAAGAACTCAGGTGATAAGTCATCTCCCTCTTAGTACAGACCAATAAAGTCTCTTGTCTGTCATGAGTAAGTTACTGGAATCCATATTAAATAAAGAAATAGTCAACCACCTTAGCAGAAATAACCTCCTTAGTGACATGCAATATGGTTTCCGTTCTGCTAGATCTACAGCAGATGTGCTAACAGTTATATCCCATAGGATTAGTGAATCTCTCGACAAAGGCTTCCTTTCTAGGGAAATTGCTCTTGACATATCAAAAGCATTCGATAAGGTTTGGCATAAGGGCCTACTTCACAAGATTTCCAGCTATGGTATAACTGGAAATGTATTCTCAATAATTAAATCATTTCTCTCTGATAGGTTCATAAGAGTAGTGGTTGATGGGCAGAAATCAGAGACCCACAGTATTAATGCTGGGGTCCCCAGGGGTCAATCCTGGGCCCAACTCTCTTCCTGATCTACATAAATGATCTCCCAAACACACATACTTAATTCATTCGTTAACATCTATGCTGATGACACGACCATCTACTGCAACATATGAAAGGCCGTAAATGACAAAGCTCTCTCTGATTCCCTCTCTTCTGATCTTGAGCGCATGGTTTAGTGGGGGAAGAGATGTTACTTTTAATGCATCTAAAACCAAGCTCTATTCCTCATCTAGCATCAATTGAAATGGATAACTCTCGTCTTGGGGGGCTTTATGTTTTGACAAGCTCCTGGGTGTGACCTTTACTCCTGATCTGAAATGAAACACGTATATCAAATCTGTTACCTGACCTCTGTGAAAATGGTAGGATCCTTCTACCGCTCCAGAAGATATCTCACTATTGATGCAATTCTCTATCTGTATAAAAGCCAAGTACGTCCAAAAATAGAGTACTGCTGCCACATCTGGGCTGGAGCTTCAAAGAACAGCCTATCCTGCCTTGACAGAGTACAAAATAGACTTCGTGACTTAGTGGGGGATGCTCTCTTCTCTTTACTGCAACCTCTCTCCCACAGAAGAGACGTTGCGAGCCTGTCTTTGTTTTATCGTTATTTCCATGGCAAATGCTCGTCCGAGCTCCAATCTCTGGTCCCCCCTCGCCAATCCTTCATGATAAACACTTGTCTAGCTAAAACCACTGTCAGTAATTTCCCCCACTCTGTATCTGTGGCTAAATCAAGACGTAGATTCCATGAATATAGCTTTTTTATGAGAAGTGCACGCCCGTGGAACTCTGTTCCGTTTGCTTGTTTCCCACCTGATTACAACTTGGACGTCTTCAAGTCCAACATAAACAAATTCCTGATTAATCGCCCCCTTAAGTAAGACACTTTATCAAATCTCCAATACCAACTATTACTACGATATTATCCCATTGATTATTGTACACAAAATAACCCTTATCCCCGAGTGGCTTCCGCGCCTTGGTAAGTGGTGATCCCCATGTAAAAAAAAAATACTGTCTAAGCCTCTCATAAATAACCAGATGACTATTCTAAACGTGCAGAAAGAAAACAAACTATTCTTATATTTATTTAGTTAGTTTTATGGCCGTGATAAACACCAGCGTGTGACAAAAGATAGTGAGTGGGTTGAATCTCTCCGTCGCATTTTATATCTCATTTGAAAGGAGATCTATCCAAAACTTTCACTGAAATCCTAACTCTGTCTTACAAGAAATTTCTCTAACGAATTCTAGAGGTTAAAACAACAAACAAACAAACAACTGTATTCATAAGCAGCGCGCGAATTTCAATGTCCCATTTTCCCACCCGTTCAAAATGGCTGACATGTGAAAAGTCATGTTGAACATATCTCTAGCTCGCAGAAATAACCGTGTTTTTAGATAAACTATTTTATAATTGTTCATTTATGTCTGTCAAACTATTTGACAAAATGGCACCAATTTTCGAAGCAAACATTTTTAAGATGACGACTTTACTACCACTAGTATGGCTACTACAAGACTACTACTACTACAACAAAAAATAAGTACAAAACTATTGATTAGAATTGCAGCATATTTTGGGAGAAATCCTATAATGCCGACTGTATAGAGAAAGTATTTTCTTCTTCTTCCTTTCCTTCTTTTTCTTCTTCTTCTTCTTCTTCTTCGCCTTCTGCTTCTATTACTACTACTACTATTACGACATTTACTACTACTACTACTACTACTACTACTACAAATAATAATAATAAAAGAAAAAACAGACTTACTATAAAGTACAGCTTCACAGTAGTAGTAGTAGTAGTAGTAGTAGTAGTAGCTTAGATCTCTTATGATACACTCAATATCCTAAATTCTAGTCAATTCTTATGCGTGATTATTATTATTATTATTATTATTATTATTATTATTATTATTATTATTATTGGAATCATGAAAGTTTTGACCAACTGACAATAAACAACGGTGTTCTCCATAGTCTGAGTGCCAACAAATTTTCCCGCATTTGCAGTACTTTTCGCCTCTTTTGATAACCTTTGAAAATGACTTTACAGAACAGTCACTCACCACTAATTTCTCGCTGGTAACGACTTAACTGGAATTTGGATAGCAATAAGTCTCCTCAAAGTTCCTCCTCAGCCCTTCTGCCTTCCCTGGCCTTTTACGACCATTTTGTGGTATCAGCCGGGTGTTTTGCCTTTCAGGAGAGTGCGCAGTTTATATCATTTCTTGCAGTTTTAGTTTCTGTCAGTTCATGTGGTGTTCCTTCCATCATTTTGCTTTACTTCTATTGCAGTTTCCATGTAGCTGGTTAGTATTTCAGTTTATATTGGGTTTTTTTGTGTCTAAATGACAAGTTTCCTCAAATTTCCAATACTCTCCACCTCTTTCAATAACATTTTCAAATTAATTTGCGTTATCACAACAGCCTTTTACCATTGATTTCTTACTGGCAATGGCCATTAGTCTTCACTGAAATTTGGTTTGCATTAGGTCTCCCCGAGATCCCAATTCTCTTCAAACACATCCACTGGAGGTCTGGTTGGTGCTTTCTCCTCTTTGTCTTTCTATCTTCTTTGACATTTCGCTTAGTTATTGTGGTGCCAGTTGTGCTGACTCTACATTGTTTTGGAGGGATATAGTCAATTTACAATTTTGCGGTTCCAATTCTCTTGGTTGTGTCTTTTTGTTTCACTTCTGTTGCAGTTTCTTGATGTCCGGTTATCTACGATATGGTAGGATTTTTTCTTCTTGTTAATTATAATAACATTCGATCTATTTGCTTTGATGAGTTTACCCGTTTGCACTTCCATGTCCTATAGCATTTTATGATTTCCGTTTACAAGTATTGCTACCGGTTTATGCTTGTACCATTTGTCTCGGTGTTCTTAATGCAGTTATTTGCATAGGTCGCAGCGTATTGCTTTACCCACATGGTCGTGTCTATTCTTATATTCTTCCTGAGCTAGTTTTCTGCATTCACTTATGTGATGTATAATCACTCTGTGCGCAGAATCTGCATTTGTAGTGTTCTTGTGTCTTGTCGATCTTAGCCTTGATATAGTTTGTTCTAATCATGCTATCATGTGCAGCTGTTAGTAGTGTCTCGGTTTAGATGTGCTTTTTTTGTAGGCATAACCAGGTGTTTTCGTGATTCTCATTTTTTTTTGTCATCCTTATGAATCGTCTGTGTAGCTGTTTATCTTCCCATTTTTCATTTCTTATCTTATCCCTTGATTCTCTGCTCTCTGTCTTGTTCATTTTTTCGGTGTTTCTTGTTATGATTATTATCCTTTCGATGTTCTGCGTTATGTATTTTTCTGGTTCTTTTTGTGTGTCATTTACAGTCTTCTATACTAAACAGTCTTCTTTCTTCATTTTTTTATTTTCACAGAGTCGATCAGCATTATCATTTGCAAATCCTGATTAGCTAGCAATAACAAAAACAATAACAATAATAATAACAATATTAGTATCACTAGTAAGATACTTGGACCGTCCATAGGCTGAATTGAAGAAGAACTAAAACACCTTGACCAAAAGATCATGAAACTTATCATCATGCACAATTTATTGGTGATAAGTTTCCTGGTCTTTTATTTTTTTTATTCAATGTTCACCCCAAACAAGGCGCAGTGCCACTTTGAAGCAGGAGGCTACTATCAGGGACTTAATTAGCAGGGGCATTATGAAGGGAGATGAGTAGAAAGATGTTTGTTAACATTACACTTGAACTTCTGCATATCAGTACAGTTGGGAAAGCAGAATCCCGAAAGGGAGTTCCAAAGACCCGCAGTTCTGGGGAAGAAACTATTGGAGTAAAAGGCTTTCTTGCACCTAGGGATCTCTACTGTAAAGGGATGAGACTTAGTAGCTTGTCGGGTTTGTCAGGGGTAGTTACGTCGGGGAGGTACAAGTGTTTGCAGTTCGTCAGAGCATTCACCATTAAAGTACTTGTAGAACAGGCAGAGGGATGCAACATCTCGTCGATGGGACAGAGACTGAAGCCTAGATGACAGTTCAGGACCTATCAGGTTGGGGACTCTCTCTTGAACCCTGTCCAGGAGCGAGAGACAAGCAGCAGATGCACCAGCCCAGATGTGACAACAGTACTCCATACATGGGCGAATGGTGGCCTTATAGAGGGACAGGATACTGTCAGGCGTAAGTAGTTTTCTAGCACGGTAGAGGAAGCCAACCTTCCTTGCAGCAGCCTTGGCAATGCTCTCAATGTATCTATTCCAGTTCATATTCCCTGTAAACGTTAGGCTGAGGAGTTTAAAAGAAGTACTTTCAGGCAACGTGTTCTTGGCCATTGCTTTTGGTCAAGGTGTTTCAGTCCTTCTTTAGTTCAGCCTATGAACGGTGCAAGTATTTTAGTAATGATAACTATTATTGTTATTATTATTGTTATTATTATTATTGTTGTTGTTGTTGTTGTTGTTGTTCCTAACTAATTAGGATTTCTCTAGTGATTATTCAGAAAGGTGGTTCTTGAGTTACAAGCAATCTCTTCTGATTCCCCATGATCTTTGCTTCTTTCGATAACGATTGTAAATAACTTTGTGTTATTGCAACAGCCGTTTAGTATTAATTTCTTACTAATAACGACCGTTGACTTTATCTAGAATTTTAGTTACAAGAAGTCTTCCCAAAATTCAAGTACTCTCCTCGCTTTCCTGTGGAGGTGTGAATGATTTTTGTCCACCGCAATCATTCTATTTTTATTTTATGCTTACTACAATTTTCTTCTTCTTCGTCTTCTTCGTCTTTTTCTTCGTCTGCTTCTTCTGATTATTATTATTATTATTATTATTATCGTTGTTGCTGTTAGTAGTAGTAGTAGTAGTAGTAGTAGTAGTAGTAGTAGTAGTAGTAAACGTTTTAGACGTAGTAATATTTATGCTTTTCACCAGAACGAATCGAGATAACAAGAGGCTCTAATAGCAGATCTATATTGTCATTGCTTTTGTTGAAATTGTGCTTTGAGAAATGTTCAAAGTGAGCAATTCTGTCGTGATTCATTGCAGATTTCAACGCTATTCAATGATTGCAGACTATGCAAAACTGACGCATGCGCTGAACACCGATGATCGAATACACAGGAGGATTTCGAAATAGTCGATATGGAATCCCTGTGGGTAGAGATGGTACCGTACAAGAAATCAATAAATGTCTTCAGGGTGAAAAAAAAATTAAATAAAAATAGTTAAAAAATTATAATAATATTTTTTTGCATGATGCATCTTGTGGGTGTGGATAATGTATGTTTAGAGATTTGAGAGGTTTCAAATCTTACCACATCACTGTAACATTTTTATTACACAAACGAAACGTTCAACGAAGGAAAGCACATAGTCTTTTCCCACAAACTCACACTTGTGCACATGTGTGTTATCTTGAACAATAAAAACATAAATCAATTAATAAGTATTTTTATATACGTGAGCGTTCTGGTCTTCATTCTTTGATCATCACTTTTCTATATGAGACTTTCCTTGCATGGTGGCATCGTCTAGTGGTTGTTGATCGGCTGTTTAACTTAAGTGAATAAAACTCATGCATGGAACAATAGAGACTTGCTGTTAATGTCTCTGTTAGCTTAATTAATTTTTCTAATTAAGCCAACCATGGGGGATGACATGTTGGTTTTTCTATTCATCTAATTTCTCGAATCCACTCAACTGGGGATCAACCTATCTTGGATTACTGCACTATCCGCAAAACCAATTTCCATAATTTCGGATGCATTGAAAATTTTCCAACGGGACTAATTCTAAGTAGTTGGATTTAAATTTGGACTTGATTCTTTCTAAAGATTTATTTTCACCTTCGGATCACTTTTGAAAGAATCTTCATGCAAGCTGCAATTTTATGCCTGCTTTGTTTTTATTATTTTTTAAATCTCCTACATTTTTTCACCCTTTATTTTTTAAAGGGCATGTACATTTGTACAATTTATGACTATAATAAATTGCGGTTTCATTTAATACCGTAACCAGCAAATTCTAGCATTGCTACAAATATAATTTGCTGATTTCTTTCTGTCTTCTGATGAGAAGAATATCAAGAATAGCATTCTTTGATACTCCGCGGAATAAGGACTTTGTTAATTGCTTTTTGGAATATTCAGTTGAACAATAAATTTTATTGTAAATTTTAATTTACAGTTTTAATTTCTTTTCTCTTATATATATATATATATATATATATATATATATATATATATATATATATATATATATATATATATATATATATAATATACTTTCCGCAGGATTTTCTGATAAGGAATATATTGGTCTCTTTACTTACTCTTCCTTTCTTTACATTCCACTAAAAGGTCACGGTTTGATTACCCTGCTCTTCCATCATCCGCTGCCAGCGTGTATCAATATTCGAATCAACTGATACTTTCTGTTTCTTTTCATTATTATTGTTTCATTTCTTTTCGTCTTTATTCCGCTTCACCCGTATTTTGTTACCACTAAACCCGTCTGATGTCATTCTTGGTAGTTTTGGAAAGAAAATATTCACTCATTTCTGATGAAGTTTTTTGTTTATACAGAAGGAATATGAAATCGTATTATCTTGTATAAAGAAAATAAAAGGAATTCTCCATAGAAAATATTGGACCGAAGTTGAATAAAGATTTTTCACGGATGGTTGGTTATTTTCTGTCCACCGAACCAGAAGGAAAGACGCGAATATCTTAGTGAATGGATAAATAAACAAAACATCCGAAGAGAATCAAGATGAACGCATAAAAATATTGATTTGGAAATGAAGTCTACTTCAATATAATATGTATGTTCTTTTTTTCTGCTGAAGTAGATTCAAGTAATTATGAATAGAATAAAGTACATTTCGTATAAATCAATTCTTTAAATGCAGTGTTTTGAACACGATCTCGCTTTATATATGTGGGGGGAATGACCTAGAAGACATGCTACCTATGAAGTCGTTACTAAAATTCACAAGTATTTCTGAAATCCAACCATATTTGGTATGAATGTAAACTTAATTACCGTTATATTTTGTATATTTTATTATATTTATTATTATTTTTTTCAATTATTATTTTATTATTATTATTATTATTATTATTGTTGTTGTTGTTGTTATTATTATTATTATTATTATTATTATTATTATTATTATTATTATTATTATTATTATTATTATTAACTAAACAAGAAAAGATTTAGCAATGTTTGGTATATTTCACATTCGAAGTAGCATAGCAAGATTGTATCAAAAGAGGAAAGATGGTGGGAGAGGATTGAAAAGTGTAAAAGATTGTGTTAGGACAGAGGAGATGTCGTTGAAGGAGCATGTGGTTAGAAGTGAGAAGTGGATGCTTAAGGTTTTGGCCAATGAAGTGGAGATATGTGAGAGCAAGGCTGATTATGTGAAAGGGCAGAGGAACTGGCTTGGAAGAAAATGCATGGAAGGTTCCTCTAGGATATAGCGGAAGTGGCTTAGAGCAGGGTATCTGGCTAAGAGTACTGAAGCTTTTGTTTGTGCAGCACAAGAGCAGGCATTAAGAACACGATTGTTCAAAAAAGTGGTTCTAGGAGAGGAAGTTGCTGTCGAATGCCGGATTTGTGGTAAGACCTCAGAGTCAATTGCACACCTTGCAGCAGGCTGTAGTGGACTGGCCCAGACAGAGTACCGCAAAAGACACGATCGCATGGGACTTCGGATATAATGGGAGGTGTGTAAGAGGGCTGGGGTGAAGTGTGCTGGAAAATGGTTTGAGGAAGTGCCTGATGAAGTGAGAACAAGAGAGGATAGCAAGGCAGGGGTATGGTGGGCCAAAAGTGTCATAACGACCAAGCAATTGGAACATAATCGTCCGGATTTGGTTGTCATATACAAGGTCTCAAAAACCTGGCAGATTGTAGACTTCTCAGTACTCTGGGACAGGAATGTGAGAGAGAAGGAGAATGAGAAGTGGAGCAATTATGCTCCATTGGCCTTGGAGATAAGGCGTATACACGGGGTTAAAACACAAATAATCCCGGTCGTAGTTGGTACACAAGGAGTATTATCAATCATCTGGAAGGACAATTAAAAAAACTACAAATCCCCGATATTTTAGGCGGTCTTCAAACCTCTGCAATTATAGGTACCATCAACATTCTTAGGAAAACCCTTGATCTTTAAAGCTCCTGGTTTGAAGCCGGGATTAAGAGAAACGTTCATAAACAAAATCAGAATTATTATTATTATTATCATTATTATTATTATTATTTCCTAATGTATTACTCTAGATAAATAATCGTAGTTATTTTATTCATAATAATAAAATCTATAAACTAATTCAGGTGCGTCTGAGTTTACGGACCGTGCTATATTTAGATAGTATTTTCAAGTTAAATTACGGTATTTTGGTTATTAATTTGTTAAGTGAAATATGGAATAGTTAACAAAGTCCTCATCCACATGTTAAGAATGGGTTTCTAAATAACGTCATTATTTCAGCACAGTCTGTAAAATGCAATTTAGAATTACTCCATTTGCATGAGTTTTAGAATTCTGTTAAAAAATTAAACCGTAAATAAAAACTATAAAAATTTTAAATATAATTACAAAATGTTTTATTTAAATAATATGAGACATTTTACAAAAGAAAAGCGGAAGTAAAACAGTAGCGGCTGGAAGCTGGTAGAGGCTAAGTGGTTAACGACACAGATTGACAACCTGAGTATACCAAGTTCGAATCTAGTTTGTTATAAAGAAACACTTTCACCCAAGAATGTTGGCAACTTCAGTCTATGCCTGACTTGTCTGTCAAGTTTCAATCATGAATATCCAACAGTCTTTGTTCTCTTGACGTTCAATGATAATCATATGTGAATACGACGTGAAAAGTTCCAATAACTTTAACACTCCCCACCCTTGTTACTGTCCTGATTTTTGGCTGCGGCGGTCATCTTCAGTTCAGGAATAATCTGATGATTCTTCTTAGACATCATCTTTAAGATAACTTCAGAAAACAAAATCTGAGTGTGAAGTTCATTGAGGATCCCACTCCCTATTGATGAGATGACTATCAAAGTCGCCCTTATACAATTAAATGGCGACAAAACAAAAACTTGAATATTCATGTCTGAAACCTGGTGGACAAGCTAGGTATAGACCGAAGTTTATTTGTATCAAACATGATAGAATTGAAGAAGCGACTGTGAATTTTATTAACGATTTCATAAGTGACATTTTGGAGATTCACTTTGTATATTGTAATTTTTTCTATTTTTTTTTTTTTTTTTGATGGACGCATGTGCTTACATAGACAAATACTGTTATTAATGAAACCAGTCATAATTTTAACACGAAACTGGGAACATAGGAAATCAATAAGAAGAGCAATGCGAGTCAAAGATAATAAAAACCTGCACCCAAGAATGGGGACCACTTTAAGCCAGTGTAGACATAACGGCTCAATAATTGGGTTTACGATTATTCGAAAGCGAACATAATTTTTACTATTTAGTTTATTTAGATTACTGTACCCTTCTTGGATGTTATTCTTTTAGTCTCTTTCAACCAATGTAACCTTCGACCTTCTTCAGGTTCATCTTTTCAACTTCAGACACTTTAACTTCAGACTTAGGAATCTGGAAAGAATCTTTAACAGAACCGTTTATTTAATCCATGAGGATAGCTTTCGCTCGTTCTCTCAGCCAGAACAGGGTAGAAGTCTTAAATAATTCGTAATTATATTCTTAGCATCAGATTGCATTGTGAATATTACATCATTACTGTTCTGCTGTGTTAATCTCGTATCAAGTTTCGTGATTAAGGCAGTATGCAAGATCCGACGGCTGCTCTATTTATTTAGGTATGTCATTTGCATATCATGCAGCAATTATATTTATATTAGTTATTCATATCTCATCGAATGATGTGCCAGTGACCAAATATAATGAACTATTTCTGACTACTATTTTCATCTTAGTTGTTATATTCATAATAGTTCGGCCAATGTAACCCCCAACCTCCTGTAGGTACGTCTTTTCCAACTTGGAAACTTTATAGTCGAACTTCGGGATCTTTATGTTAAATTCGTGAACTTGTGCTAAATTTTGAACTAGAACCATTTATTTTATCTACGAATGTAGATTGTTTTTGCTCTGCGTCAGCCATAGTTTGATAGAAATAATAGTTTTATGCTGTGAATAGCTACATAGCCTGTAACAAGTATTGAATCTTCGACCTTCAGAGGACTGTCCTTTAGAACAAATTGTTTACCAACGTTTTTGCATGCTAGGCTACGTGTCCACATGGACAACCCGGTCAGGGCTGATATGGTGAGAACAAGGTTTGCCAAGCTCGAAAAATTCACCTAAAAAATGTCGGATGTTATATCGAACGAAACGCTGTCGATATAACAATCAAGAATGGTAGTCCGAATAATCGAAATAATATAAATCATCAAACTTTCTCAAAAAAAAAAAAATCCCGAAACATACTGCAATGCACTCGAAATAATATTCCCGGCACCATTTTAATGTGCATCGTTGCATTTCGCCTGAAAGTACTTAGAAAAGTGAATCATGGCACAAAAATGCGTGCAAGGATGATATCAATTAGCACACTTTATGGCTGCGTTGGAAAATCAATTTTCAAAAATATATTATCGATATTTAAATGGATTATTTGTCTTAGAGTAATAAAGGAGATCATCTAAATGTTTATATTATTTATTAGGAATGATATCTATCATTTGTAGTTATATATTTTGAAGTTAAGTATTTTATTTAGAAAAAAAAATTAAATACAATTAAAACCATGATTTTTTAACAAATAACATTATTCGACTTAAACATCCAGCCTGAATCGTGTTTGTGGGAAGAAAGGGAGTCGATGATGCATTTTGTCAGTTCTTACATTTATTGCCAAGACTTACCTACTCCATGGGTTAATCCTACTTAGATAATTCCCATTTTTTTAAATTTTACTAAAGAACATGGACCAAACTGTCATCATGGAGAGTGAGGCAATAGTTTCAAGATGTGTAGAGAAAAAGGGAAATAATTTCTTTTTTATTTAGGCTATTATTCCCGTTTTGTTTGGGGGGGGTTTCACAGCATTTCGGCCGATATACCTCCGACCATCTTCAGGTGCATTCTCGCTGGATGTTATTGGTGAATAGTGAAAATTGTTTGGTTTATTTGTTTTCCCAACGAACACAGCCGTTAGAAATTTAAAACGTAAATAGTGCCAAGTCTTTTTTAAATTGTTACTAAGTTCGGGTTCATTCCGTTTTCTTGATATGATGAATGTATATTTTTGAGATGAGGATTTATAATTTTTTTTCGTATTATTTGGACTATTATTCTCATCTTGATTGTTGTTTTTTGTTATTGTTGTTATTGCGGTTGTTGTTGTTTTCACAACGTTTCGTCTCTATTTGCGTTTTAAATTTCTAATGGCTGTTTTCGTTGGGAAAGCAAATAAACCAAACAATTTTCACTATTCACCAAAAACATCCAGCGTGAATGGACCTGAAGATGGTCGGAGGTTACATCGGCCGAAACGTTGTGAAAAAAATAACTAAGATGAGAATAATAGTCCAAATAATACAAAAAATAATTATATCATATCATATAATATCATTATATCATCTCAAAAATATGCATTCATCATATCAAGAAAAATATAGGTTATTAAGGCCCTCTCAATCCTCTTTTAACCCGCTTTGAAGTTAAGTATAGATATGTGTATAAGGTTACTTAGGTATGATTTACAATATTTGATCATAGGTTTAAATATTGCCGTATATGCAGGTCAATAGTAGTTTGTATAATTTATTATGGAAGTATTTGAAGATAGATTTGTTGAGTCAGAAGCAAACAAGTAAGTAAAGATCGTTATATACATTTTGGATAGATAGGGGCGACTAGTGTTCTTCTTTTATGATAACCAAAACAGAACGTAGACAAGGAATTTGATCCATTGTGAAAACTAATGTAATCATTATTAAATTGTCTTCCTCTTCCTTTTTTCAAAATTTCTCAGTAACCCGATATATATATATATATATATATATATATATATATGTGTGTATATATATATATATATATATATATATAGACTTATATGTAATATACTGAGTTTGTGTAATTCAGTAAATTTTCATATACCAATAGGTTTTAAGCCAAAAATGGTTGACTTAAGGATTAAGCTACAAAATTATCACATTTCATAATTGAGCATTAATATATACTGTGTATGCAAAATCAAGACTTCAAGACAAGGTGTTGATGGCAACTAAAAGTGTATTTCATTTTACGTTACAATTGTTTCAATGTCTAGTTCGTCAATTTCAAGCATTATATCGTTTGAAAATGTTCAAAAACCAGCATTTCTTCAGACTTTATGAATAAAGACACTTTAG
The DNA here is from genome assembly GCF_053919585.1 of Euprymna scolopes. Taxonomy (NCBI): domain Eukaryota; kingdom Metazoa; phylum Mollusca; class Cephalopoda; order Sepiida; family Sepiolidae; genus Euprymna; species Euprymna scolopes. The sequence continues at coordinate 447,598 of NC_136499.1, forward strand.
GCAATGTAGCATTTTTTAATAGAAAGAAAAAAAGGTGTGGGGGAATCCCTAACAGGAAAAGCATGCGGGAAACATTTACCTTGGTTGTGGATATGGAAAAGCCCACAATAACTGACTTAAAATTTTTATATAAATTTTTTTTTTAATTTTGAATAATTATAAAAATTTCAAATTTTCTCATTTTCTATTTTTGACAATGTTATTAAGGCCGTGAAATTATTTCAAATGTTAATTAAATTCATTTTTAAAAGATAATTTACTTTATCACTCTCTATTCAAAATAAAAATAACTCCAAAATATTAAACATACTCAATGCTTGAGGTAAAATTGTTCCTAAGTAACATAATTAAGAACTAATTCATGTTGTATCTCTCCTAACTCTCTGAATAAAACCTTTCAAACCCCAGCAAGTCTCCATTATGTTTCCACAAGTTAAACAGCCACTAGACGACGCAACCATACAGAAAACGACCAGTCATGAACAACAAAAGAAGCGATGATAAAAGAATGAAAGACAAGCAACAATGGGTGCATGTAAAAGACTTTATTTTATTGAATGTGCTTATCGCTTATTAGCGATAACGAATATCTGCATTTTACGCGTTTGTGAAAAGATGATGTGCGAACGTTTGAAAGAATGCACAATAGATCGGATATCATTTTAACTTGGCATGACGAATTTCATAATCTTCAAGTGTATCGATTAGACTGGTTACCTTTTCATACATACATTTGCTCTCTAAGTGGGTATAAAAGTGGATAGTTCCGCCCAAATCTGTGCACAATCGATATAAATTGGCACATTTTACGCTTTTGTACTGAAAAATCAATTTGTAAAAATTCATTTCCGATATTTAATTGGATAATGTGAGAGATTAAATGAGGAGAAAAGGGTGTGTTTTTGTTTGTTTTGATTCTGGATGAAATTTGGTCGTTCCTAGGAATGGTGGGGATGCTTACAGGATTAGATGGACAGCTTGCTTATTTAAAAAAAAATGCAATTGAGAACCATATGTACTTTTGGTATGAGATTGTGGAAAGAAAGACGGTAGGAAAATAAGAGAGAAGAAGAGAGAAGTAATGCGGGAAATGAAGGAAAAGAAAAAAGAAAAATGAAAGCATAAAGCGATAAAAACTGGCATTAGATGAACGCGTATAATATTCAGTCCTCGTGGGGAGCTACGTACAAAATATAGAGAAAGGAGGAAACAAAGCAAAGACAGAGATAAAGATTTGATAATATGTATAACTGTTGTGGGGAACCACCCTCCAAATGTACTAATCCATCGTCCATATAAACTTTACGCATGACGGTCCCAGGCGGAGATTTAATTCATGCTCGGTGAATTACCTACACTTTCCGTTTGTAACCTTTCCGTTTTTTTGTGAAATACATGTTTAAATTGTTCTCCGTTGTTTTGTTATTTTCTGGGGTACTTGCGAACCATAACACTGGCGACATTGGATTCGAGATACATACTCACGTCTAAAACAGTGTTCTCATAACACTGGCGACATTGGATTTAAGAAACATAGTCACGTCTAAAATAATGTTCTGAAAACATTAACGGCGATGAACTCAAATGTTTATCGCGCTTAAAAAAGTGTAGCATAACACTAGCGACTGAAGGACTTGCGGACATTTTTAAAAATTCGATTAACAACTGTTATTTGACCTTAAAAAACAGACAATTAGGAACGGAAAGGAGTTGGGGAAAAAGTTCGTCGCTACGTAAAAGGAAAATCTTTGTAAAAATAAAGAAAAAAAGTGTGTCGCTACTAAAAAGGTACTTTGAAATAAAAAAGTTCGTCGTTGTTTTTCTCTACTAAAAAGTAAATCGTTGCTTTATTTTCTTTTTTTCGCAGAGAAATATTCACTTGACTTTTTTTGTTTGCTTGAACGATTAACTGTTTCCTAGATTAATGTTTTTTGCTTTGTTTTATTGTCCCGAGAGGAAAAAATCAAAACGTTTTGTTTAGTCCAACCAGAAAAACATTTTTCTAACCAGACAACGAAGGTTTTAAAATTGCTAAATTCAACCAGACAAAATAGACAAACGAAAATTAGCATTAGCACATTTGACTAAGTTGCAAATTGAAGCGGTTAACGCCAACAACGAACAAAGGAACTATTTGCAGAACGTCAAAAACCAACAGAGGATAAACAGACCGAGTTACACAAACAATTGACAGAACGCCAACAACGTACAGAGGAACTATTTATAGAACGCCAACAACGTACAGAGTAACTATTTGCGGAACGTCAATTACGAACAGAAGAATTACTTGCAGAAATTGTGAAGAATAACGCGCACTCAGAAAGCGATTCAGCTTTTTCTCAAAATACAATATGATCCGCAATAGATAATTTTAAGTACGAGGAAGATGAAAAAAAATCATTTGCAGCTTATTTCTGGAGATATGAAGATTTTTTCAATATCGACTGCGGTAACTGGTCTGACCAGAAGAAGACCAAACTGCTACTGCGAAAATTTGAAACGGCTGAACATGACAAATTCGTGGATTACATCTTGCCACGGAAAACTGCGGATTTATCGTTCAATGAGACGGTAAATCTGTTAACAGAACTGTTCTCCCCGAAAATGTCTCTTTTTCATAAGCGATGGAGATGTTTGAATGTTACCAAAGACGATAATGACAACTTTGCCACGTACGCAGCAGTAGTGAACAAGCATTGTGATGACTTTAAGTTGTCTGAATTAGCAGCAGACAATTTTAAATGCCTTGTTTTTGCACAAGGTTTAACCTCGGGAAAAGATGCGGAAATCAGACGCAGAGTTCTTACGAAGTTAGAAAACGAACCGAACTTAACACTGCAAAAATTGACTGAGGGTATGTTAAAAAGTTGAAATAATAAAAAAGATGCGAGAAATATCAAAGTAGGCATTGCAAATATAAAAGAAATACGAATAAAAATCCATCGAGATGGTACACAGAGAATTACCCCCAAAAGTTGGAAAAATCAACAGCACTGAGTCCTTGCTTCAGATGTGGTGAAAAACACTGGGTAAAGGATTGCCCATTTTTAACAAAAAGATGCCTGATATGTAATAAAATCGGACATAAAAGCTCTCACTGCAGGAAAAATCGGAACAAAAGCCGAGTACGTCAAACAATAATTAGAGACGTCGTAGATGAAAATCTACGCAAATACGTATCGGTAACGACAAGGATATCAAATTTCAATTGGACAGTAGGTCGGATCTTTCAATTATAAATTTCAAAACATGGAAGAAATTAAGAATACCGACTATTCTAAGAACCAACAGAACGGCGATGGCCGTCAATGGTACAAAAATTAATTTTTAGGGTAAATTAATCAGCAACGTCACCTTGCTGGGAAAAACGAAAAAACTAAAAATGTATGTCTTAAAAAATAGTGAGAACCTGTTTGGTTCCAATAGCATGAATCTTTCTATATCCACATTTTTGCAAAAAAAATAGAAACCCATCTAGCTGAAACTGAGAAACTTATAACCAGTTTCAAAAAATAATTCCCAAATGTATTTTCTCCTGGCCTTGGGAGATGCACAAAAATGGCCGCTGATTTTAAGCTAAAACCGGGCACACAACCGGTGTTTACAAAAAAAAAACGTAATGTGCCGTTCGCATCTGTGAACAAAATAAATCAGGAACTGGATAGATTATAAAACATCGGTAAAACATGGATAGATTATAAAACATCGGTAAAACATGGATAGATTAGAAAACATCGGTAAAACATGGATAGATTAGAAAACATCGGTAAAACATGGATAGATTAGAAAACATCGGTAAAACATGGATAGATTAGAAAACATCGGTAAAACATGGATAGATTAGAAAACATCGGTAAAACATGGCTAAAATTAAATAGAGTGAGTGGGCTGCTCGAGCAGTCTACGTAAAAAAAAAATCCGTATTTGCGCTGACTTCTCAGCCGGACTGAACGGGTCCTTAGAAGACTTTCACAATCCATTACCCAGCCCAGAGGAAGTGTTCACGAAATTAAATGGCAGCTAGTTTCTCTTTAAGATCCATCTGAGCGACGCTTACTTACAAATTTCTGTAAATGACAAAAGCGCTAACCTCCTCTGTATTAATACTCATCGGGGTTTGTACAGATATTTAAGGCTCGCGTTTGGAGTCAAGATAGCACTCGCGATATTCCAGCAAGTCATGGATATCATGCTGCGCGACCTGGACAATGCCATCATTATAGCGAGCAAAAGCAGGAAAGAACACACAAACAATATTGACAAGTATTCAGTTGAATACAAAATTACGATTTTAAATTACCGGTTTAAGATCAAAGAAGACAAGTGTGAATTCTTTTTACAAAAAATCAAGTATCTAGGACATATCAGTGATAAAGATGGCAGACGGCCAGATCCGGACAGGGAGACTGCCATTAGAGAAATGCCGGCACCGGAAAACATGGCGCAATTACAAAGTTTGTTAGGCTTGCCAAATTGTTACCAAGGGTTTATCCCTAACATGTACAAATCACGTGCGACACTAAACCAATTATTAAAGAAAGATAAAACTTGGGAGTGGACAGCGGATTGCCAAGCATCATTTCAAGAAATAAAAAAATGCTTACCTCAAAACTGTTCTTAGCTCATTTTAACCGGAAGTTGGATATAATAGTCGCTAGTGACTCTAGTCAATATGGCGTTGGCGCCTGCATGTTACATAGAATGTCAGATGGCTTAAAACAGCCAATAGCTTTCGCGTCCCGGACTCTGCTTCCAGCAGAGAAAATTATTCTCAGATCGAGAAAGAAGGACTAGGAATTATTTTTGCACTTTCAAAATTCCACCGGTTCCTGTACGGAAGACATTTTTATCTACAAACAACCACGACTACGATGACAAATTTTTATTGGAGTTGTTTGCTCGTTTTGGGGTTGTGGATTGTCTAGTCAGCGGCAACGGTACCTAGTTCACCTTGGCAGAGTTCAGAGAATTATGTGAGACGTACCAAATTAAGCATATAACGACACCCAGTACTACCCAAGGAGTAACGGCCAGGCCGAACACTTCATCAACACGCTAAAAAGGGCGTTAAAAAAGGCGTGTGGCACACCGACAGAAATGGCCCTAGAGCAATTTCTGCAGATCTATAGGATAACAAAAAATCCGAACAAAGCAGATGCCGGATCCCGAGCGGAAATCATGTTTGGAAGGAAAATATTTGATAAGCTGCTGACCAAACATATAATACAATACAGAACCTCTACAATGCCAACAAAACGGTTAAACGGCAGGGATAAAGTATATTTTAAACATTATAAGAATAATGTTTCCTTTTGGGAACAGGGCATGATCTTACGAAGAGTCGGCCATATAACATACATCATTCAGGGCCCAAAATTCGAACATAAGAGGCACCTGAACCAAATAAGGAAACGCATCCTCGAGGGTCAAGAAGAACTACCGCAGGAAGGCAGAAAGACAATTGATACAGTATATGACGGTTTTAACGTGGAACCTCCAAAAGGCATGTCAGAACCAAGACGCTCTGGAAGGAAAATGAAGCGCACAGACGCCGTGCTGGTCTGCCCCCAAAAGAAAAGATACTGATTTCACACCTGAACAAATCACCTTGGGGCGGGGGTGTTGTGGGGAACCACCCTCCAAATGGACTAGTCCATCGTCCATATAAACTTTACGCATGACGGTCCCAGGCGGGGATCTAATTCTAGAGTGACGCTCGCATGCTCGGTGAATTACCTACACTTTTAGTTTGTAACCTTTCCTTTGTAACCTTTCCGTTTTTCAGTGATTACATGTTTAAACTGTTCTCCATTGTTTTGTTCTCCTTTGTGGCTACTTGCGAGCCATAACAATAACAAATACTGATCCAGTACTAAAACTGTGTATCTTACACGCATGTTTGATTATTTGCTTGTTATCTTTTCTCGGGGCAAAGTATATGACATAATCGTTTGTGATATCATCCATTAAAAAGGGTAGTAAGGTAACTATGCACCACAGCAGATAGTGTGACAAAATACTGAAGACGTACTACATTAAATCAGATGGAAAAGAGAAGAGACATTCTCCTTTCTGATAAAATGCATTAAGGTTCGAAATGCCATAGCCAGAAGAGGTTTTCTTTTGTTTTCTCCTTTTACTTTTTTGTTAATCTGATGATATAATAACGTTCTTTGTAATAACCCCCCTTATTTCTACTCTTTTATTATATATATATATATATATATATATATATATATATATATATATATATATATATATATATATACTAGCAAAAGTATCCGTCGTTGACTGGGTTCAAAAACAGCCTACAGAAAAAGAACTCTGATTTATGAAAGTATGATAGGCTATGAAAAGGAAGGGTTGTAAAGAGATAGCTTCGAATTTGGGGGTATAAAAACCAATGCAAAATATGATGAAAGTAAAAATAAAAAAGATAAACCCAATAATTTATTATACCATACCTGTTCACACTCAAACACTTATCACAATATTCTGTGGATCTATATTAAAAAGCCTTGTTAAACTTTGTGGCATATTTCCATTCTGTGGAGGTCAGGTGCGAACGAACACCCCATAATTTTATTATACCATATTTCTTCAAACTGAAACATAATTATCAAAGTATACTTACGCAGACTGATATGAAAAGTCTTTATTAAAGTTTGTGCCTATTCCCATTCTATGGAGGCCAGGCGCGAACGCAGACCCCACAATTTTATTATACCATCTCTATTTAAGTTAAAACATACTTATCAAAGTATTATTATGTACATCTATATCAGAAACACTTGTAAACGTTTTTTTAATTTTTTAATTTTTTATTTCCATACTTTGTGGACCAGGTGCGTACACAGACCCCACAATTTAAATGAATCATCATTATGCCATATCAAACATACCCATTCTTGTGTTTCGATACATCTTCTATCATTATATGTGATCAGTTTTCTATAATAGTCAACCATATAGGAGCCTATTCGTGACCAGACACACACACAGACGTTCAGCTTTATATATATATATATATATATATATATATATATATATATATATATATATATATATATATATTGTCAGGTCATGTCAGATGCTACTGGTACCATGTAACCCAGTACTACCTGCCTCATGGTCGGGTCACCAGCGACTAAACTGGTTCCCCCACCAGACTTGTTTGGTGAGGAGGGCGGCCAGTCTCCCTGAAGGATTAAAAACAAGACCTTCCAAAGGGCGAATGAACTCTTTTTCTGGGTCAACGGCCAACTAGCACCGTGTATATTTGTGTGTGTGTGTGTGTGTGTGTGTGTGTGTGTGTGTGTGTGTGTGTGTGTGTGTGTGTATTGGGGTGGAGAGGGCTCCCGTAAGCCGTGGGAAGGCAACCTTTCTAGGAGAAGCAAATATCTGATTTTAAAAACCATAAAGCAGAAGACCATTACCCGCATTAAGCTGGTCTGCAGTTTAATTTGTTGCTGGCTATCTTGCTCTTGCTTGTTGCTGGATCTCAACATTTTGAACCGAGAGAGAGACTTAGCTGTCGTACAAAGCTAAGACTCACCTAGGGGTGCATTTCGGGCTAAAATTGACACTTTTGTGCTTATTAAAACAACTTTATGCCTTGAATTTTTATAAAACTTTCTGAAAACTTGTAACTAACTGATTTCCATATAATTTTGTTTGTCTATACATCGAGATAACTCTTGGGTGTGTTCCAGGGGCTCTTTAAAGGGCTAATAAAAACACTATTTTGGAGGCTATTTTACCATATTTGTCCCAAATTTTCTGTGTATGTCTATTTAGCAGTTTTGCATGGCGATGAACTCAAATTTAAATACATTAAAGCCTTGGGGACTTTTTGACTAAATGGCGAAGGGCAAATGATGGACTTTCTTTTTTTTTTCATGGCCTATGTTAAGGCTTAAAAATGCACCGTTTCTTCATTTTCACCAGTATTTGACGTTCACTGGGGAATTTGGGGGCTAAATACGAGGGGGGCAATGCTGAACTTAGTCATTTTTTATACCTCGTTCACTGTGCATTCACGGGGGACCATGCTTGCTTATTTAAATTTTATTTAGAAAAGTATATTTTTATAACCTGAAATTTATTTATATTATTCCTTATTGGAATTTTTTATTTTTAAGATGAGCAGTGTATGTTAGTTTTATTTTATTTCGGACTATTAGTCTCATCTTATCTTTTTATTGGTGCACAACGTTTCGGCCAACTTCCTTCGGGGCCCGTGGCGCAGTTGATAGAGACGTTGAATCTCTACGGTTCCAGATGAACATTGTCTGAAGATAGCGGTTTCAATCCCACCCAAAGCGTGCCAGAGGTAATTGGTCAAAAATGTGGTGAGACGACAACAACTACGGATGGCAGTGATGGCTGAGAATGCAGTTAGGAGATTCGAAGTTCCTATCCGTCGCGGTTACCACCTGACGAAGGCCAGAGGAAGTTGGCCGAAACGTTGTGCACCAATAAAAAGATAAGATGAGACTAATAGTCCGAAATAAAATAAAACTAACTGAAATTTATTGTTTGGACAAAGAATACAATTCAAAGTGTTTTTCTTACCCCTTGGATTTTCAATGTAGGCTCATCTCCTAAGAGGAAAAGTCATTAGCAAATATTAGATCTAATTCGAAATACTTTTGCTAATCAACACATACAAAGACTCGATGAGACAGGATTAATTAATCTGTGCTCCGATTCGCCTCAGAATCCCGATATATATATATATATATATATATATATATATATATATATACATATATGTATATACATATATATATGTGTATATATATATATATATATATATATATATATATATATATATATATATATATATATATATATATATATATGGTGATTGTCACTTCTTGACAGGACAAGACCATCTTTCCCTTGCTTTCTTGTTGATTACTCATTCATTTTCATGTATTTTTGAAATATCCTTTTTTCTTCTTCTTTTTTTAAATTTATATGCACATATATACACTTATACACACACACACACACACACACATATATATATATATACATGTGGAGATGTGATCAAAATGCATCAATTACTATTTTCTGTGGGAACGAAGGTGGCTCTTCAGACCAGCCTTGTCTTACACAGTCTGTTGCAAAGGTCACACTTAAAACACCTGTAAAAAAAACAACAATTAAACTACGGTGATTAATGGAAGCCCCTGCTGGCCCAGTAAAATAGATCCAACATTTTCTTTTTTTTTTTTTTTTTTGTAATCTGAATGTTATGCCTGTAAATGATAATTGGCGGAAAATAAAGTAGGAGAAACTCAAAAAGTGAAATCTAATGGCTAGGGTCAGCATTTTTCAGGGCAGCCAAGCTATGTTAGGGTGTACCTGAACAATTGTAATCCTCCATTACCAAAATTGATCTTGCCGTATTTTTCAACTATTTGTGATTATTATCGATTGGGCCCTCGGTTACCAGGAAAGGCTGTACATCTAAAGATTTGGAAATGGTGTTTCCCTTTCACATGCAATGTTATAGTAAATATGAAAAAAAGCTGTATATTAAAAGATTTCGAAGGGGAATTTTTATGTCAATATGTTTTTACTATCAGGACCCGTAAACTGGCGTTGCCCGATGGAAGCAATGCTCCCTCCTCTCGTATGGTTGTTGTTGCTTTTGCCCAACTCCCAACCTCCTCATGTTAAGAACAACTTTCGTAGTGTTCATCCGCAACACTTTCATGTGAAGAACGACTTTCGGAATAGACACCCCATTTTTGTAGTGGGGGATAGCTGTGACAAATTTAACTTTGATAATTGCTGCCAGGATCCTCTCGCGCAAATACTATGAACCAACAAAGAAATTTGGGGATGGCAGTGTCGGTCGGATATGATTAGATTTGTTCTTCGCCCATGCGTACTAATCTGGCGGCCAGTGATAGAAAGTGCATAATAGATGGCGTTACATAGCTAAAACTACTTGTATCCGTCAAATGTAAAAGAGATTTTCTGGATCAGCATAGTGGAAAATTTACAAAAGTTGTCATTTTAAAGAAAAGTGTGTAGGTGGATCTAAGGTAAACATTTATCCTAAAAATCAATCTGTATATAATCAAACATGCCGCCTCTTGTAAACAAAATAAAGTGTGGTTTGTTGTTGTTGTTGTTGTTGTTGTTGTTGTTGCCCAACCCCTAACCTCCTCATGGCAAAAACAAGCGTTGGAATAGACACCTCTAACCTCCTCATGTAAAGAACGCCTTTCGGAATGGACATGCCTAACCTCCTCATGTTAAAAACGAATTTCGGAATGGTTACCTGCAAGATCCCCATATAAAGAACGGCTGCCGAAAAATACACCTCATCCTGTGAGTGGGGGTAGATTTTGCCAGAATTTTCGCTCCAAATTTTACCTTGATAATCGCTGTCAGGATCCTGACGTGTAAAGACTAAGAACCAGAAGAAAAAAGTCGTCTTAAAAAAATGTGTATCTTTAATTTGTCTATAATCAAACACCCGCATGTAATATTTAGGCGTCAACTTAACTCTAAGCGATTAATGCAGAAAACGAAAAATAAACAATGGCAACCGTAAGTAATAATGTTCTATTTTAGGATTATATTGTGTGTTCGTTTTTTTGGGGAGGGGGTATCTGCGCGAAGTCAATGCGTGCATAAGTATCGAAAAAATGTAGATAATAAAAAAGAGTATACGGAAGGAAACGCCCGTTATAAAAGAAAGGGGAAAAAACAAAAACCAATTGGTTTAATTAATACACGACGAAAATTCGCAAACTCGGTATCATATCGAAGCCCCATCCTTCGCTCGAAAAATATCGAAGAATTGGCCAAAAACGTTAATTTTTTCACCCCGAAATCGAACATTTTCGACAGGGGGGGGATCAACAAAAACGGTCTTCTGGTGACGACGAGCGGTTCTACGCATGCGTCAGATGACGTCATGACCTGATTTACTTTAAATAGTTGAAAACTGAACAAGTTTCATGTATGTCGCGTTAGGTCAGTCGATTAGCGCGTTGGTTCATTATCTAAACGTTTTGGGTTCGTATCGTGGTGTGAGATGTCTTTTTTTTTTCGATTTTTAAATTTAAATATTGAATCAGTGTTATTTAAGCCATTTTTCACGTAGAGTTCGTTTTTCTGAGGTTTTTTTACTTCGCTTATCTACCCCCGACCACACACCCAAAAACACTCGGATACCCACCGATTTTTTTAATTTTAATATCGAAAGCGGCTTATTTAAGTCATTTTTTAACGTGTTCGTTTTCTGTTTTCATCGTTCGTTTGCCTCACGTTAGTCTTTTTTTTGTTTTTTTCCCGCTTAAGTTTTAACATTCTTTTCTTTTTTCACTTCGCTTATAACAAACAAACCTAAGTCGTCGTCGTCGTCGTCGTCGTCGTCGTCGTCGTCGTCGTCGTCGTCGTCGTCGTCGTCGTCGTCGTCGTCGTCGTCGTCGTCGTAACGCTCAACGACTTCTGGGCGCGCACCTGTCAATTTGGTTCTTACTTAAATAAATTCAAAAATCTTCCACAACTCAAACTGGCTGGCCGATTTTATTTTCAAACTTCGCCTCAGGGCTTCGGGTTCGATCCTACCCCCTCCCGGGTTCTTTTTTATTTAACACCACACACATCTACAAACACTCGGCCAACGCCGGGTACCCCGCTAATATATTTATAAATGAAGAGTTTAGCTCCCAAATATTTGCGTCTTTTTTATTACGATTTTTTCCCAAAAAAATTACGGAAGTTTATTTTAAAAAATATTTTGCGGAACGCCTGACGTAATTACATAGAAAAAAAAGAATGTGATGGTGGTAGGACATGCTCATTAACAAAAAGGAACTATATATTGAATAAAAACAATAAAATTCATGCAAAAAAAACTGATTATATTTCGTGAAATAAACTTCCGTATTTTTTCCGGACTAATAATAAAAAACGCAAATATTTGGAAGCTAGCCTCTTCAATTTAATCCAGAGTTAACTGCTTTAATATATCTGTTTTCTCTATATAGCATTAATATAGGAAATGTTCAATGTTCAAAAAAAGGTCAATTTGTTGTTTCTCACCGCCTTTCACATTCACGACATGTATAGGTTTTCGGGCAATCTGAAAACCAATAACACATGTAAAATTATCGATGACAAATAGTCTTGTCATAAACAAAACAACTCGCGTGCGTACGTTGTTTGGCTTGCCGTTGGAAAGCATAACGTTATTAATTTAATTTATTTATTGGGGACTATTATTCTCATCTTTCTTAGCTGTTGTTTCACGACGTTTCGGCCAACTATTCCTCTTGCCTTAAACAAGTTGTTAACCGCGACGGGATAGAAACTCCGAATCCCCTAACTGCACCCTCAGCAATTATTGCTATCCATAGTTGTTGTCGTCTCACTACGTTTTTGGCCAAGTAAGCCTCTGGCCGGCTATTTTCAGACAATTCTCAATTGGAACCGCAGAGATTCAACGTCTCTATCCACTGTGCCACGGGCCCCGAAGGTTGGAGTTTTTGGTAATATAAATCCACGTTTTTTTAATTATCTGATCTTCCATGGTCGGGTCCGTACCGAATGGTATATATATTAGTTAACTGGAATTCATTATTGAGATTCATTATTATTATTATTATTATTATTATTATTATTATTATTATTATTACTGAGAATACATATTCGGAGTGCCTATCCTGAGTTGGCCGAAACGTCGTGAAACAAAAACTAAGCAAGATGAGAATACTAGTCCGCAATATATAATTAATAAAAAATACTCATCTCAATAATGAATTTCAGTTAAATAACGTTATTATATACAACCTATTTGTCGTCGACGATTTTACATGCGATATTCATTTTTAGAATACCCAAAAACCCAGAAATGTCGTCAAATCGCATGGAAAAGATAAAATAATTAACAAATTATTTATTTATTTTGTGTGTGTGTGTCTGTGTTTTTTTTTTCGGAAAAATCTTAATAAAAACAAACACAAATACTTGGGAGCTAAACTCTTCAATATATAAATACATATCAAATGCATCATTTTGAAATATCATCAATCCACATAAGCACACAAAAAATAACAATAATGACGTGAAAAATACATAAATGTTAATGCACAAACTCTTCTTTTTATCAATTTGGCTTTTTTGTTTGTGAAAATTTTGCTACAGTTATCAATTTGGCCTTTTTTGCCCTTTTTCTGTAAGATTTGGCTTAAAAAATTTATTTTAGTCTGACAGCCCTAATTAGGGTCAGCTATTGGACATGTTTACCTCTAAAAGAAAGCATAATTTTAAAATTTGCGAAAGACAGTATGTAAAATGGAGTAAAAAGATAAAAGAAACGGAATACTAGAAGTATGTTTTATGGTAAAAAAAAACTCGATTGCAAGGACTGTGTAATTTTTATGTTGTTGTTTTGACAACGACGACAACGACGACGACAACAACGAAGGAAATTCTTATAGTGAATAGTGTGTTTTAAATTTTGTAAAAAAAAAAGCAAATAAACTGGTTATTAAACGTTTGTTTAATCATTTTTCTCTCTCTTATATTTTTTTTATCTTACATGGCGGAAATGACCTATGCAATATATGAACTTGACGCCGGGCTCTTAGTGACGCCATATTGTAATGTTAGCAAACGTTCGTTTATAAAGTGAAGAACTGGATTCCGGAATATGAGAATGATCAGAATTTGGCGGACTTTGGCGGGACTTTATTATTCATAAATCGGAAATTGGAAAGATTGTGTTAAATCTATGTATGTATTAGACAGATGTATTCACAGAATCTGTGGAATGTGTAGAATTCCTCCCGTTGACTACTGGTAGCAATAGTAGGACTAAATATTTAGTGAGAAAATAGGGACTCATTCCTCTAACGATCTCGCGATTGTGATGGTGTTGCTTGTAGGATGTAATGCAGTATTTTATTTTCACAACTGAATGTGTCTGAAATGATGTTCGAAATCTATAAAAGACAGTAGCTATTAACCTGGCTGTATTGAATTTGTATGTGTCATCTGTTTTTGCTTACCTACGATATGTTTGTACACAGAGGAATTCCCGTGGCAACTTTATTAATATAGAGATAATCATACATGTTATTCCACTGTATCACATTTTTTCAGTGCGGCTAGACAAGCATTTAACTCAAAATAACAGCCGGCGCTTCTAACCCATACGTGCTACTTCGTCACTCGCTAAATGAAAACGAAATCTCAATGTAAACTCAATGTAAACACTGTAAATTTCCGGAGAGTTCAAGCTGTTTTATCCAAAAAGTATGTTATTGTATGTCTAAATAAATTAATAGGAAACTAGTTTTCTTTATTTATTTCTTCTTTTATTGACGTTTTATAATACAAACTCTCTTAAAAAAATTTTTTTAAGAATAAAACTTTCAATGGCCTTCCTTAGTGTATGTTATACTATGAGTATGGTGATATTTGAATACGTTCCGCGATTTCCTAATAGTACAAGTATAATGAAAACATAATCGGTTTCGACCTGTTTACTGAAACATTAAACTACATCATAAACAAGTGCAAAAAATCATTCGTCTCGAAATTTGTGCCTTAAAATAGATAATGATTTGCTTGAAATATTAGCTGAATTATCGAATTTAAAATCGATTGTGCCGGTTTCTCTTTCGTTATCTAATACCTCGTCAGACCTTTAAGAACATCTCAAACTCAGTGTGAAATAAAATTTTCATTATTGAACAATAGATGCGCCGAGACACCTTTACAAGCGGCTCAGTTCGTCGGGAGGTCTGTTTACTTATAATAAAACGGTGGAATTTCTCTTTTTACTTGTTTGCGTTAAAGTCTTTTCATATTTTGAATTTGTTTCAATCAGATAAGTGCATGAACATTTCCGGTGTCAAATGCGGCGA